>NC_086318.1:143963668-144233668 GCF_036172605.1 Pelobates fuscus
GGGAAAGGAGGTGCGGTAAAAAAAATAAATCTATATTTATATATTATATTATTCATAAGTCTAATAGTAAGTAATAACCTTTGTTTCCTTACATTGGTTCCATTCTGTATATCATAATTTTTCACCTTCATCATGTTTCTTGTCACACAATACAGACTTTATACATTGTTTTTATTAGTTGTGATACACATTCTCTGATGGAATCTGAGGAATATCCCAACATCTTCTGTACCTGAAAAACTTTTCTACATAAAGGCATCTTCAGGTTTTGTTAACTTTCTGGTCTTTTAAGATAATATTTTTAAAAGAAAAGGTCCCTCTTAATTAACCAGACTAGGGCTGAGTGGGGCTTCCAACACAAAATAAGCATTCCTTGCAGGCATAAGATAATTTAAAATCCATTTTAACATTTGACACTTAAAGGGTTATTCAATCATATGAGTACTTATCCATTAAACTACCCAGGTGAAATATGGACCCCTGCTTCATTATTTAGAACTCACACCATGTCAGATATGTAAGGAAGACCTTACCCAAGGATGGTCTGTGTAGGTATACTTAATGCGAACAGACAGCAAGAAATTGCAAATGGTTCAAAATATTGCAAATAACTACTTACCACTTATAATTATGGAAATTGCAATCTACTCTTCACCTTTAAATTCCTATGTCATGTGACCTGTTTCTCCTTGAGTGGTGTTTCATAACATGACTTACTGTGTCTGATTTGCCAATCACAAGTAGAATAATAGTTTTGATTAATTTGAATTATTCATAAAATTATGGCGATTTCATAATATATTAAGAATGGGAAAGCGAGTGATATTATTATATGAAGACTTGTTTTGAAACTAGCCATGAATTTATCCAACATTAATGATGAAATTGATTAATTAAGATGTTGTAATTCTCCTTGGGAGAAAACCCATATTTTTCTCTTTCTAGAATGAAACATAACAATAAAAAAGGTCATAAAAACACACAGAAAACTGAAATAATTTGTGCGTAGTTTAAACAACTAAAATATGGAAATGATGCAATCTGAAAAAAAGGAATGTAGAAGATGAAATGAAATATGAGTCTTACTGCTTGTACAGATGACAGGAGAGAATAGAGAAGATATATTGGAGTTTCATGCAGATAAACACTTGTTAACAGGCCGCATAGTTTAAGTTTGATGTAAAAAAGGAGTCATGTTTTTATTTAGGAATATGACATTAAAAAGAACATGATAAACCACAAACCAAAAGCAATTCTAAAATATAGAATCTTGAATAAACTACATTTGTGTGAATTATTCTAATTGTACATCATTATAGCTTTAGCAAATAATGAATTAAGAACTGAATTAAAACCGAATGCTAAGCAAAACATATTAAAAATATAAGTTATCTACCAAAAATGATTTTGTACAAAGTTTCATCTACGTCAGATGTTCATGTGTTTTTACTATTATGTGTAACTTATGAATATAATCCTGCGTACTGAGTACAATGATGACCCTTAGCTCACTAGAGAAAAGTGTTTACCCCTCAGGGAAATTAAGTGACTGCTGGCTGCAGTGCAGGTTTCACCATCCAGTTTTGCTAGAACTGGTCACTTATGATTATGGAGGCCATTTGGGATGAATCATCTGAGTCAGTTTGTAGCCAAAGCAAAGAATGCTGTGTTACCAGCCATAACCTAATATCTTTAATATCTTCTTAACACAGGATTTAGTAACAAAAGAATTTTTCAAAGTGATGCTTCGATAATAGGGCTAATGATTGTCTGTCTTACTAATTGCGCCTTTGAAAAAAAACTACTCCTGTCATCTGTGCATATTTTTAAGATCCATACAACCCTCATCATTTCTCTTATGAAGCAGAAAACATCCAGCAGATTGTGTTTCTGCTTTAACGTTGAGAAACAAAACAGATACATCAAATACATAACATGTATTTTTATATGTGAAAGCACTTGGTTTGATGAACATTATGAAAAGGTGTGTCTTTTTAAAATAGAAGAACTCGTGTAAATGTAAAAATGTTTTCAAATAATAAAACATTCATTAATGCAACATACATCTAGATCTAGAAATTAGTTTATTTTAGACTGTGTCCAGATAATAAAGGTATTCATTAAATGCACAAGTAATATGTTCCAGTGACCTTGGGAAGATGCAAAGCAGGGCATTGATGAACTATAACTATGGATGAGCGATAATTGAATGTCTATATGGTAGGTTTACTTTACAAAAAAAATATAAGTAGTAACATTTATCTTGCCTCCACTTCAGCATTATTTTTAAATTGACCGGATTCTGTATTGACTTTAGAGTTGCAGAAAATACAATACCAAATAACAATTCATATCTTAATAGACAATATCAAGTTATTACAAGCAATGTTGCATAATTATTTTGTTGACCTTCAATAAGGCATCTATACTATAGACAAAACCATGATGATAGCACAATATGGAAGTGTTGCATGACAGTCGGTGAAGGCCAAGACTGTTTGAATGGTTACCTTGTGTGGTAAAGTTGTACGTCAATATGGAATCTTTGATGCAGCAAACTGTCCTCTCCAGGTCTTTTATAGTAAATCTAAGGAGTGTTATGTTAACTGTGCCAATACAAATACATCATAAATGTATCAGTGAATTTGCACCTTTTGGCTCACAGGAATGAATGGCACTGCAACACCTTGCACTGGAAGGAGAGGATCTGTGAAGGCCTTCAGAGAGAGGTGGTGGCCAAAATGCAGAAGGTCCACAATTCCCACCAAAATTGTGGGAAATAACCTTACCACAGCCTATAATTGGTCCTCTGAAATAGCACTCACAGATTTCTTTCTGGGACTGGTAATAGTATAAACTATGGTCATGTTTGGTCAATGAGTCTCATATGTGCTTTATTGTGTTTGTCCTGGAATATAACTTTGCACAAGGAATATGATGTAAAATGAATTTGAAAATAACTTTACTGAACAGTCACAGACTTTAGTGTGTCTGTGCTACAAGTGTATAAACGCAACAAAGAAAGGTTCAGAAAAGATCAGAATTATATTAGAACTCACATCCTGAAATAACAATGCTTCCGGAACTTGTAACAGGTTTTTACTGCTTGGAGCTCCAAAGTTTGCTCTCATTGTAATCATCTAAGGTTCAAATTCAGTAAGCAATACTTGAACCTTCACTCCTTGACTTCTGCATGAGAATGAGTTGAGCACCCTACCAATATAAACAGAAAATGCTACCAGATGCTTATTGTTATATTTTATTACATATTTTATTTTCTGAGCCCAAAGCTCTGATCACGTTTTGAAATTATATGATAATTAGCATATTTGTAGGACAATAAACAAGATAATAAAATTACAAAGGTGTATGAAGAATGAAAGAAAGAAAGAAAGAAAGAGAAAATAAGAAAGAACACCACATCAGCGTGACAATGCAAGAGTTAAAAGTAATTGTATTTTTTTTATTTATGGAAAACATTTTTGGTAATTTTTGTTTTCAAAATTATTTTGCCATTCAAGCTACAAGCAATCTTAATCAGCTAATCATTTTCAATATAATACAGACCAGGGATAGGCAACCCTCGGCACTCCAGATGTCATGGACTACATCCCCCATAATCCTCTTACACCCATAATGCTGCCAAAGCATCACGGGAGGTGTAGACCAAAACATCTGGAGTGCCGAAGGTTGCCTATGCCTGGTCTAGACCATGGGTAGGCAACCTTTAGCACCCTTTTGATGTTTTGGACTACAACTCCCATAATGCTCTTATAATGGTAATGCTGGTAAAGCTACAAGAGAGATGTAGTCCACAACATTTGGAGTACTGATGGTTGTCTACTCCTGCTCTAGACAAATATGTTGCATTGTGCCAAAATATGTTCTTTTTAATAATGCATCACTTTGCAGAATGCATGTAAATCAGTCTTCTGAAAGACTGGACACAGCTATGCATTCATTAAACAAATACATACGTAGCATATTTGACTCTAGGGTAACTTTCCTTGTGGCTGTTTGTTAAACAGTATTCAATTGTCATTCTCTTCTTAAACAATTAAATCAGAAGGTCAGCAGAAAGGTTTCAGTTCCTTTAGATGACACGTGCCTTAGATTTTGAGAACCATTTCACCCACACAGGGATTTTAGAAATCTCAATTTACTAATGTTCAGTTGTCTAATTGCCTTTGTGATGACTGTCCACTTTGAAACCCGTATCTAAACAGATATGTCCAGCCACAGTCAGAGAATGATTTATGGCATCCCTGTATCACCTCTACCTTTTCCATTATTTCATTGTTTCCTCTACATCCATTCATTAGTGAAGATAGGAAAGGTAGCTTTCTTGCACCAGGTAACCACAACTTCTCCAGTTACCTAAAGCCTTTTTAAACATAAAATATGTTACTTCTCTTTATGAAACTGAAAAACGTGTAAAGCTGGATTTTATTTAAATGTTTCTTCAACAAAAATAATATTTTCGTGTAACTGATGGCAATCCATAATGGTATATGATAAATAACCTCATTACAACATATTAGTTTATATATGGAAAATAATCAACCAGATTCCACATATTCACACGTATAGTGTATCCAATTGAATTATACTCCAAACCACCATCTAATTTTATCATTCTCCACTACATTTCTAATATACTTTCATATTTCCCCACTCCCTCTAGCATGTAAGCTAATTGAGCAGGGCCCTCAACCCCACTTTTCCTGTGCGTCCATTTGTCTGGTTATTATTATTAATATTATTGCCATTGATATAGAGCTACCAGATTCCGCAGCGCTTTACACTAGTGAGAGGGGGGATTTAACTATAAATAGGACAATTACAAGAAAACTTACAGGAATGATAGGTTGAAGAGGACCCTGCTCAAACAAGCTTACAGTCTATAGGAAGTGGGGTATAAAACACATTAGGACAGGAAATAGCAATCAAATAAGGTGGGAGTGAAGCAGAGCTGGAAGAGAGAGCAGAGTGCTGCCCATTAGGAGAGAGAAAGAGACAGATATGTAAGGTAGAGCTTACTCTGGGAGGCCATAAACTTTCCTAAAGAGATGGGTTTTAAGGCACTTCTTAAACGATTGAAGACTAGGGGAGAGTTTAATGGCGGTAGGCAAGCTATTCCATAGGAAGGGAGCCGCCCGCGAGAAGTCCTGCAAGCGTGAGTTGGCCGTACAGGTGCGAGTAGCGGACAGGAGCAGAGAGACCGAGAAGGGGCATACCTATGGATCTGTGAAGAGACATAAGAGGGGCTAGAATTTTTCAGTGCTTTATAGGTATGGGTTAGCACTTTGAATTGACTCCCATAGGATACAGGAAGCCAACGTAAGGACTGACAGAGGGCTGAGGTGTGAGAGGACCGATTAGAGAGGAAAATCAGTCTGGCGGCAGCATTCCTTACAGACTGTAATGGGGCAATACGGCTTTTGGGATGACCAATTAGGAGAGGGTTACAATAATTAATGCAGGAAATTACTAGAGCATGGACAAGCTCCTTAGAAGCATCTTGCATAAGAAAGGGGTGGATGCGGGCTATGTTTTTAAGATGGAATCTACAGGATTTGGCAACATACTGTATGTAAGGCTCAAAGGTGAGGCCAGAATCAAGTATGACACCAAGACAGCGTGCTCACAAGGATGGACTGATGTGGATACCACTAATTTGAAGAGAGAGTGAAAGTGAAGGATCAGTATTAGGAGGAGGAAAGACAAGGAGCTCAGTTTTAGAGAGATTGAGTTTCAGAAAGTGGGAGGACATCCAGTCAGACAAGGAAGAAAGGCAAACAGTGACACGTTGCAGCACGGCAGGGGAGAGGTTCAGGGAGGAGAGATATATCTGGGTGTCATCAGCGTACAGGTGGTAGTTGAATCCAAAAGAGCTAATGAGTTTGTAGTGGAGCCCTAGTCCTAGCAGGGACTCTTCTCCGCTGGTTACTCCAAGATGTACTCAGGAACCAGTAAATACTCCCAGGGGAAGGCAAAACACAGCAAAGTAAGCCAAGATTCCCCAACACCTCCCCAGCAACTGGATGACACTCAGATCCGGGGGAATAACTGGGCACACTGGGGACACAAAGTTAACAAGCCAATGAAACAGCGTTGTACATTGAGACACTCAAATACAGTATGCACAATTCCTCCCCTCTGCCTGGGAGATAATTGAGGTAGATAGTGTACTAACTCAATTATCCCAAGGCAGGAAAACCACATATTTTTTAAATGTTTTAGAAGTACCCCAAAAAACATAACATATCCCATAAATGTCACATCCCCTGATAGCTCTGATCTGAGTGAACAACATATCGAAAAATCACCCAGATCAGAGCAGGGGTTCAAGAATTCCTCTGAAGTCCCTTTTCGACTGACCGCACACATGGCTTCATGCCCAAAATAGATCCAGAGAATTAGGATGTGCGGCTGGTCTATTTTAACAGTCCAGTAACATTCAAATAGTCGAACGGAGCCGTGCATAGAGTTAGTGAATGTGTCTGGTTTGGTAGGTTATTTCTAGCAAACGGTGCTTTATTCGCGTAATTCTAGTCGAACCTAGCTGGAGGTGGAAGTCCCAGCAGTGTTCACGCCAGCGAGTGTCCGATTTTAGTTCCACGCACTCGACGACCAAACACCACTGTTTTTGTTCGGGTCTCAAGATTGCCGTCGCCACGCGTTCGCCTAAAGGAACGGCGACAACCCAGCTGACCGCTTAGAATGTTTGTGTGGTTGCGGTTTATGGAAGTGTGAATGGTGTTAATGAGCAGCACACTCCATATCTGGGTGGTCTACCATTCGGTAGTTTGTTCGGTTGTCGAACAAAACCGTGGGAACCACTTAAGGGAATGGATTTACACGAACGGCCAGGTGAAACAGGGAAAAAGCTTAGGTTTCAAAGCAAGGGGAGTATGTCTCACACAGTTATTGCAACTCCCAAACATAGGGGACAATGAGGAGGGGGAATTTGGGGTACAGACAGCATGGAGCCGGTATAAGAATACGGTAGCATGGTCCATTCTGCTACACTGCACCCCATGACCACAAGCCGGCATACACAGTCTGATCCTCCACGGATCGGCTTGGGATGTCCGGGGATGCTCACAGATTCTTTTTCAAGCTCAGTTGGATCGGTAGCTGCTAATACAGGAGCGTTACAATTGCCTGTTTCAGTTGTTGGAATGCCTGCTTACACTCCGGGGCCCAGACCACTTGGCGGGGAAGATTCTTGCGGGTAAGGTCGTTAAGGGGTTTGGCCAGGGCACTATAATTGGGCACAAACTTCCTGTACTACCCTGCGGTCCCTAGCAAAACTAGTACCTGTGTTTTCATCCAGGGGGCTGGCCACTGGGCCACTGCCTCAATCTTAGCGGGTTCAGGCTTCTGCTGCCCGCATCCCACTCTGTGGCCAAGGTACTGTACGTCGGCCACACCGATATTACACTTGGCAGGCTTATGGGTTAAGCCTGCTTCCCTGATCCTATCTAGGACCGCTCCTATATGGGCCAGGTGCTCCTGCCAGGTATCGCTAAAAATGGCGATATTGTCTAGATATGCGCAGGCATAGTCTTGGAACCCATCTAGGAGTTGGTCCACCATCCGCTGGAAGGTAGCCGGAACGTTTTTCATCCCAAACGGCATTACCTTAAATTGGTATAAGCCAAATGGGGATGCAAAGGCTGACTTAGGGATGGCTTCCGGGGCGAGGGGGACCTGCCAATACCCCTTACAAAGATCAATTATAGTGAGGTATTGACCCCTATCCATCCAGTCTAACAGGCATCTTACACTGTCTTATCATTTAACCTCCAGTAATCCACGCAGAAATGGGTCTTACCGTCCCGTATCAGTACGAGGACTACTGGGGAGGACCAGGGGCTGTCAGAAGGCTCAATAACCCCCAATTGGAGCATCTCTTGGATCTTCTTGCGCATATTTTCCTGCATCAATTCTGGGATTCGGTAGGGGGTTTAACGTAATGGGAGTTGACCTGGTGTCTCTACCTGGTGAGTGGCCAAAGGAGTGTACCCAGGTATGTTGGAGAAGATGGACTTCTTCTCCTCTAATAGTTGTTGTACCTCGATCCGCTCCTGTGGGCTCAGCCATTCTCCCAATTTGACCCCCTCTGTCTCACCTGACTGACTCCCGTTTTGCTGCCGCTATATGAATAATAAAATAATAATAATAACGTCCTAACTCTGTCCTCTTCAAATGGTCATCATTCGCTTTATCTACATCAAGCAGAACAGCATTCATCAAATCTTGTATTATTATTATTTTGTGTTTCCAAAGTTAACCCTGAATGCTTCCCTGATTTTTTAACTCTTTTCTAAATTTTGCTTTTGTAAATAATGGTTATTTACAAACTATAACTTTGGTGTTAAAGTGTAATACTTTGGTTTTAATGTACATGTATCTTCATTTGTCAGCATCTTCAAATCTACAGAGAACACACCTTAAGGAAATAGGGGAGAGGCCTACCCTGAAGTTCAGAAGCAACATATAACAGAGTGAATGTAGGTGCCAGAGAATGTGAATGAACCTTTTTTTATGCTATAACTGATTTTTGCTGGCATAGACAAATTGTTCTATTCTTATTTGGTTTTTATTTGTCTATGAGATCATTTGCTGTTCTGAAGTTGGAATATTCTGATAAAACCTAATGCTAAGTGGATTATTGAAAATGTTAGATAATGTGCTCCTCTTATTTCATTTTGAATGAGGCATGTTCCTGATTTGAAGCCATATCTCACATAAAGTACTGTGATTTATGACCTCAGATTTTTATTTTTTTGTCTGGTATTACTTTGATTTTTAAATATATTTTTGTCAATAATTATGAAATAAACAGTTTGACTATTATAAAAATAATCTTAACCCTTAATTGTTTTCATTTCACTTTTATTTTTACTTTGTTTATTTAAAAAAACTTAATATAAATATGGGAATAAATGGCACAGTCTAAATATAGATAAATAGATAGATAGATTGATTTTTCTTACTTATAATAATTCAGCACTAAACTATTTTAGAAATTGTGAGGTTAACATAGCTGTATCTTCTTTAGAGCATAGCACAACAGGGGTCCTGGCTCCAGAATACTTATCTATCCCTTAATATGTTGGCTGAGTTACTTCTCACACAAAGAGCATTTTTTTTTTCTTGCAAATTGTCTTTCATTTATTGTGAGCATCTAGCATGCCTTGATTTTAGGTGAGTAGAGAGAAAGGTGTGGCTCTACTTTAAAAGAAAACCAGTGCCCAACAATTGCTAATTATACCCCTCCTATTAGATAGCATTATTAGACTGGTAAAATGTTTAACCTTGTTTAGGAATCTGATGATTTGATCAAAACTAAAAAGTAATCAGGGTGATGTTTTATTGCTACATCATCTTATAGCTATGTGCTTATTAATATCCTAGGTGATTTGACTCATCATTTGTTCTCACATTAGAACACTGATAAGTACTGGAGTTGAACTACTACTCTACATTTAAAGGTTAATTTTGGACAAGAGCTATGCTAAGATATTAAACTGATACATCTACAATATTAGAACTATACATTTAATTAATGGCACATAATATTTAGTTAATGTCAATGTTTAATTATTCAATCACAAAATATTCAGATGTTGGGAATGACTGTGTTTTTCAAACATTATGACAGTTAACGCTAATAAAATATATTTAGAAGAACATGCAAATAATAATATTATGTGCCTGTGATCTAACTACATGTTCACCACTGGTTACATAGAACACAAATGCATGCATTTGATAATATGTAATGTAATGTTATGTCTCATGTTGTAGATGTGATATAGTTGATATTGATAGAATTGATCGATTAGTAAAAATACAATGATTACAGTTACAGCAAAACTAGAAGACTGATATATATTTTTAAAGCAAAATGATTGTTTTATTCATATGACATATGATTACTAAATTATCATATGAAACATGATATTATGAAATAATAATAATATTAATATGAAGTTATTCATGTGAAATATGATTACTAAATTATCATTATAAAAAGCACCAGTTAATGGTGGCTTAAAAGACCACTCCAGGTACAATAACAACCACTTCCCACTTAAGTTGTTATGGTTTGAGGAGGTCCCAGGCTTGGCTTACCTGAAGGGGTTAACCATTAATAAACAGTTTAAGCCTAAAGTCTATGAGCCAGTGTCCGATTGCTCTGCACCTGACTTCCTCTGAAAGATTGAGGCTTCAATAAGAAAGTTTCAGATTCATTCTTGCTGAAAGGCTGAGAGTCTAAAACCTAAATTCTTTGTTTAATATATATTAATTATGAAAATACATTTATAATATTATTAATAATAATAATAATAATAATAATAATAATAATAATCATAATAAGTTACACCAGTCAATGTTGGAGCCAGAAATATCATATGTGTGTGTTCTAACGTCCAGTAATATTGAGACAAAAATTCCATGTCTTTATATAAATAAAATACAAATATAATATAATCAGTTATGGTGTAAATATGATGTAATTGATTTTGACTGATTAGTAAAAAACACAATGTTTAACTATTATTAGTGAATTACATTTTTACAGTAAAATTTAAAAATGCACTCCTTAATTAAAAAAAATATATATATGTTGTTTTATTCATATTAATTATGTAAATATTATTCTAAAATTAGCAATATAGAAATAAATGAAATATCAACAAGTATGACATTTAAAAATAAAATGAATTAAGTTACAAAAGTAATAACTTATTTCAAATTCACATATATACCAAATATTTTGTTCTATAAAAAATGATTTCAATGACACATGAGTCTAAATAGGAAAAAAAAAATTGGCAAGATATAATTTAAGGATAACATTCTAAGTAAAATATTTGTGTGCTATTATTTATATTTTTTATTATTAAAATAGATATTAATGCAACAAAATATTACATTATTTAAATCTAATTTAATATTTAATATATTAATAATTTTACATTTGGTATATTTTAGCACTTAACCATTATCCTTTAGATTTGCATTTCTCAACAAAATAGTTATTCTTATTTCTATTACATTTGCATTAATTGTAACTTTTGCATTCTCTATGATCTTAATTGAGATTTTACATTTATTTTCATTTTATAACTCCACCTGAAAATATTATTCAGGCTTCAGTTTGATTTTAGGTTTATACTGAAGAGTGAATGTGAAAGAACTGGTGTATAGAGATAGCACATCAGCCTCCCAGTGGTACCTTAAGTCTTCTGTTCTTTAAAACAATCTCTATTGTATTACAGAACAAAGGATGAAGGATGCTTAAGCTGTCAGTGTCAATCACAATGCTCTGGCCAAGGTGCTGAAATGACAGCTTATTTTAAATGGCTGCTGGATGGCAGGTACCTTTCCTTACATACTTAAATATTTATATATTTTAAAAACTTTTTTAAATTAATTTGTTTATAATATTTTAAATAATGAAGTATTACATTAATATGTTAAAAAGACTAGAAGATTACATTTAAAATAGAAAATACCAGTATCTAGGACCAATATCACATTAGAACCCAACTATACAATCCTTCCATGATTTACTCTTTAAAAAAGATTCTTGAAATGTTTTTAGTTGTTAATCCACTGATTACAGAAACACAATTTACTAAAGAAAGAAGAAAACACCCACACTCATTCCATAATGAGGCTACAAATAAGGCCCCAGTGAACTGACCTTAGAAATTAAAGGCCTAGACTGTGGGTTTTCCCGGCTATCATGCTTAAGTCAGGGTGGATAAAATAACTTAATGTAAATTGATCTTTTTAACAAAAGTATAGTTTATTTAAGACAACAGACCCCTATTGATGTGTACTAGTGTTTTTCTAATCTATCTCTCGTTGCAGACACATAAACAGTGCTGTTGCCTCATGGTTCGGCGTCAACCTTTAATGTGTAACTGCTGGGCCTCTGCTACCCCCCATGACTAGATATCATTGTTTTTAAACAATATAAGTGATTACCCTGCCTTAGGCCACCAGGGAGAACAAAAACTTCCCCAGTTTGTTTAACAAAGTTGAAGACGTCACAAGACAAAATCCAAAAACATGCATAGAGGTAGTCTAGACATGCCTTCTTAGGCCTTAAAGTGGAGTTAGAAGGGAGGCTACAAGGTTAATTATACCAAAATGAGATCCCTCCAGCTACAATACATAGCATTACATTCCACAACTTCTTCAGAATTGTTATAGTTTGAAAAGGATCATTAGAAAATGGCACCAGTTAACAGTCATAGACGAAAGAGCATGTCAACTGATTGCTGTTGGAACAGGTGGAGGAGAGGCTTATGTCATTGTGCAGTGCTGCCTATACTGATTACTTAATTTACATCAAAGACATGTACATTGTGTTCTGTTTGTGAATTTATATAGTAGCAGTCTTTCTTGACATGTCCCTACTTGTATGGTTGCTATATGCCATAGAAATATGTATATTACAGCTATAAATCCTTCATATGGACCAGTTAGACTGGTCACTGGTCTTCTTATGACCGTATTCTTAAAGGTACGTGGGTAACGACTCTGAAGAAATTACAAACTCTTTTCTAAATGTGAAGTAGTAAGATGCAATCTTAAAAATATTTGTCTAGCTAAATAGATTGTACTTTACAATATATTAATCATAATTATTATAATAATTCTTAACATTTAATGAGACATATATACATCCCAAAAATATCTACACTGCTTTTCCTTCTAAAACTTAAACATCCTTTAAACCTCTCCAATAAGAATACCAACTTTCCAACTATTAAGATTCAAAAGATTCAAAAGAGGCCAAGTATGTAGCAACAATTACTCCCTGAAATATACAATATATAGGAAAAAATTAAATTTAAATATTTGTTATTACCACCTACACTGGTATATATTTGGTTGGGTAACTGCTTTCAGGCAATATATTATTGTCTTAGGAACAAGAGGAATAGAAACCATAATCCAACTATAACAGTCCTCTGAGAAGTCTCCAACTGAATATTTTACTCCTGCAGATACTGTCTAAAACTGACAACAGCTCACATATGGAATTCTGCTATAGAGATTAAAAACCTCAACTTCACTCATTAAACCAAAGCCAAGCACAGCATGCATCAATAATGACATTGTATTCAGACTCGTTGGGACAGTTCTGATAAGCGTCCAATGCTGCTCTCGCATAGGAATGTCTTGTTTTATTCTTACACATTCTTAAAAGCAATATACCTGCAAAGTAAGTGGAAAGGAAACAAGGGCTCTCATAGCAAATAAAATAAGCATATTCACAAATACGGTGCTTATCACAAGAACCTAGCATTCCGCATATTGCGGATACACTCACTAGGGGTGAAACAATCTGAGTACCGAGGTAAATTCCTACTTTGCTGGCAATCATCTGACAGGGACTGCCATGGGATCCTATGCTGTACAGATATCTCCATATTTCTCTGACACTTGTTTTGTGTCTTTCCATCTATTCTATCTTTTTGTTTCTAACCAATCATGCGTTTTTTTTTTTTTGTGAGACTGAATGCTCACCTCTATGAGAAAGAGAATATTCCGTCTCACGAAATGCTTAGGATTGGTGAGAAAAACCAAGCAGGTACATAGAAATAAAACAAAGTTTTAAAGGGAAACAACAATTTCCCAGCAGAACAGGATCCAATTAGAGCCCCAGCTGAAGGATTGCAGCAACTTATTTATTGAATAGTATATGTGGAACTGTACTCACTCCCACAAATCTGAGCCAGGGTGCTTGCTGAGCTGGAATCAAACGCCAGATTTCCAAACATTAGTAAAATAATAGGGGTCTAGCAACAGCTGTTGTGGTTCTCAATAAAGTGCCTGTCTTGAACCAAGGAGTGCCTGGACCCCTATTATTTTAGCAACTTATTTATGTCAGTAAATCAATTGCTTCACCACTAGCGGATGCATCTGCATTATCCTGGATACTAGGTGCTTGTAATAAGTACATTTCTTTTATTTTTCGTACTACTGTGATGCAGAGTCAGGTACAAACCAAAACCAGTAACCAAAGTAAATGTGATTAGCATCTTAAAGAGTAACAATTGAACCTAATAGCTGAGCACTAATTTTGAAATTTTTCTGGTTTGAAATTGGGGTATTGCAAACAAGATGTTGACAGTCATGGTCATGTGTTCTGTTGGTGAGTGTGCAGTTGCATGATGGGCATGTTTGCTCATGCATAGTTGGACTTGAGATTGGAAGCGTTTTCCGAGGGAGAGGGCTGTTCCAGGACAAAAAGCTGTATAAGCTACTTGTGCACATTTAACACAATATTATCCCCTAATTATTACTTCATCAAACACAATTTAAATGCCATGATTTGATTGTTTTCTTTAGAAAAATTATACTAATTTACCCCTGATTTAAGGGAATATAGATATCAACCGTGTCTACGCCAATATTTTAAATCTAAATTAACATTTGGTTTGTATTAATAGAAAAAGATGCAAAAAAGGTAATTGAATTGAAAGAGTCTTACATTCCCCTTATAAGAAGCACAAGTGACTTGATGCCTTTGTGTGTTACCCAAAGCAATAAAGAGATCCTGTGATAGGGAAGGTGTGGTGTTTAGTAATGGATTATAACAGCCTAAAATCCTAGTCGTTGTAAATAGCTTAGACTTATGACACTATGTGCTGTAAAATTGTATTGCCTGTGGCTTTAAGAGTAGTCTACCCTAATACAGTTACAGTTATCTGTATTTGTTATCAAGCACACTTCAGCCATTGTTAGAGGAGTCAGACACCTGTCTTTACATTCACATTTAAAAAGACTGCTACACCTCTAAATCTTACTCCAAGGGCTATATATTCTATACTGTAGGTAATTATGTTTTAGCATTAGCACACCAACTAATTTCTACAAAATGGTTTTATTTCATATTTTATTTTTGTGCAAAAGATACTAAAACTACAAAGTAAATATTTTTGAGCATTGCTAAGATAGTGGATAAATGTAATCTTTATATTTTGTACCCTATTCCCACAGTATGTTGCTTATAATGCCTTCAGAACTCATCAGTGGAATTATTTTCCAATAATACACAATTCACCGTTTTGTCCCCCCTTTCTCTTTTTTTTTCTCTCTCTCTCATTCACACTCTTTCTCTCTGTACAAATAAAATGTCTTGCAAGTCTTCCGACCATACATCAATTCTCTCTTTTTACTGAAAAAGAATCTTAAGTTTTATTCTAAAACAGTTACCATCAAAAATATTTTTTTTTAAGGAGACATAGGTTTTATGCTGAAAAATATTTGAAATAAAAAATAAAAAAGTAAAATATTCAGTTTACAAAAATATTTAGCCATTCTGCTCTTGAAGATTTATGTTTACACAGCTAAAAGAAGGAATGATGGCAATACAATTACCTAATATAACAAGATAACAAGTAGACTTGTTTTGTTCTAGTCCGTACTGCAATTTGTCACAATTTAAGCCAATTGGGTGCTCGGTTGAATTCCGAACTTCTGAATTCTACCAGAAAAAGAAATGATTGATGGGTAGGAAACAATCATTAAACATTGATTTTTTTTTCACAGATTTAGTGAGAAGTGAGCAATAGTGGGGAAAAAAACAGTTAACAATGCTATATATTTATATATTATACAGTGATCAGCCCCAACATTAAAACCACTGACAGTTGAAGTGAATAACATTGTTTATATCATTACAGCCAGTTCAAAGTATTCCTGTTATACACAATCCAGTGCACTCGCTTGTATATTTTGTATGTTGTATATATTGGCCACAGCAGCACCCTATAATGTATGCATGTTCAGGTGAGTGCAGCCCTCTTGGTTTCATTTATATATTTGGGAGTCCAGGCCAACTTCTTGGTTTTGCACCCCTCCCTGTCACAGGTGCCTCATTCCAGTACCTTATTTGAGCTCCTGGAGGAGACTGCTTGCCAGCCTCCTGCCCACACATTAAGGACCCTGTAATAGGTAATGTAAACGTCTCTGTTCGTGTATTTGAACATGGTTCGGGAACCGAACAGCCGCACGAACCGGAGACCACCCGTGAGCTTGTTAAGCCTCATTGCCTAATTCCACCGCAGTGTTTTAAGTGTTCGTCTTGGTGGCCATATTTCCTATGGATGACCACAAGGTGGCAGCCATCTTGTTCGCATGAACACAGGCAGCGGTGTTTGGTCGTCGAGTTCATGGAACTATTTTCGGACACTGAAACTCCCGAACACCGCTGGACTTCCATGATCACCTGTGTTCGGTTTTATAACACTTAGGAAGACACTGTTCGGTGGAAACGTTCCCACAAAAAAGGGAAACAAACTGCAGGGTAAGAATATTTACTATGTTTGTTAGTTTGTTTGTTTTTAAACTGCCAAACCAGATTGATCGCTAGCCCTGATCTTGTAGAACTGTTTCAGGCAGGAGCCTCGTGTGCGGTCAGTCAAAATAGGACTTCCAGGAAATTCCTGAATCCCTGAACCGATCTGGGTAATTTCTGAATATGTTGGTCACCCAAATCAGGGCTATCCATTGATATAACGATTAGGGGGTTGTCATGTAATTTTAAGGTACTTTTAAGGTGTTTTTGAAATGTGTATTTTTTGTGCCTGGCAATAATTGAGTTTTGTACAGTTCCTGACTCAATTATCTCTGAGGCATAGGAAAGGGATTATCCGGTTTTCTGTGGGAGTGTCATGGGCATGCTCAACTGTATGTGAAACTGTATAAAAGCAGGGCATCTGGACAGATTAAATGTATTCCAGCTTGTACTCCCAGAACTATGTGTTGTCTGGTTACTGGTAGGGGACTAGTACTGGTGTTCCAGTGTGGAGGATTCAACGGGGAAAGTCCTTGTAAGCATTAGAGCAACTGAGTGTCGTCCAGTGCCTGGGGGTGTCTAGAGCGAATTCCCCATTCGGCTCCAGGAGGGAGTGGTTCCAGGACCCCAGTCAAGCCATGGCGACTGTGGGCAGAAGTGCTGTGGTTTGTCCCCTATTCCAGCTAGGAGACAGTCCTTGGTGGAGGTACCCAGCCAGGGGTACAGGGAGCATCGTTACAGAGTGAAATAAGTATTTGATCAGCTAATCTTAGCTCGTTACCTGTATAAAAACACCTGTCCACAGAAGTGATCACAGAATGAGATTCCAACCATGGTCATTGGCCATGGTGGAAAGTGAGGGTAAAAAGTATTGCTGATTTTGAACATTTGTTCACTGACAAAGAAATAATCAGTCTATAATGTTAACGATAGGTGTATTTTATATATAGTGTGCACCCACTGCTCATGCATGGGTGTTTGGCAGGACAATCTGTCTACCTGAATTATTCAAATTATAGCCCCCACCCACTTATTATGGGTGGAGGCTGGGGAGAACAACAGGTGCCCCCTGTTTATGTCAATTTGATCCCCTACCCACTGACATGGGTGGGAGAATGGGGGCCACTAAGCCATTTATTATTTAATTAATTTCCCTCATTGTGGATGTTTGGGGTTCTAGGATGTCACCATCACTTTTTTAATACAATAGCCCACATCTCCATACCATGGGCAGGGGCACAAAGAATGGACAGTGATCTGTCCACCGCCTTCTTTATTTTGTAGCCTACACCCGATATACTCTGCTATGTCCTCCCTATATTTTATTAGTGACTGGTCAGCAGTTGCAAATATTTTATAACAACTAGCCGTCACTGACTACTTGTGTAGTGGACATGCCCTCACTTGTAGCATGGTGAGTGATGGCATGAAGGAGGTAATAAATCTCTGTTGTACTAATATGGGGGTCATATTATCCTCCACATGCTTTTATTTGATTTCTTTTTAATGACTAACAGGGTTAGTCCTTAAAAAAGGCCTATAAATGTACTTCCAAAGCACAATTTTCTGAAGCTGCCATCCCATTTACTGTGTTCAACAGTTATAATTTTGTCTGGAATTAAATCCAGTTGAAATTCGATAAATATATTGGCCAGCAGAATTAAGTAGAGGCCTGTGCATGATATTTTGGCCTGTCTGTCCTGCTCTCTATCTTGCTAGCTAGTTGTCATCTATCTAATAAGCACACTTGTACACTACAACCACTAGATGGCAGCACATTGTACAGGTAGTATGAATGAGATGTAATGCTTGAAGTAATGCTTAGCACACATGTATCTATTCATCTTTTACAGAACCGGAACGACCACATCTCTTCAAGGCTGATATATGTTGTATAATAGACAGCTAATAACTATCCACCAAAGTTAGAGATGCACTGACATGTGACTGAAAATAAATGGATCAAGTCATTGGCTTTAACAGTCAAGTCAATAACATTGCTCTTTCAACGTTAAAAACCATCATCATTGGCACATACACTTACCTGAGCAAGAAAATTAATGTATGTATGTCTTGAAAAGTATTCTATAGGATATCAGACCATAATCAGAAATATTATATTCAAGTATTGTATTTCTCTGGAGTGTAGAAGGTCATTATAATATTTCTTACCAGATGTTTCTTCTGAAGAGTTTCTACTCCACAGCCAATCATTACTGTAGTGTTTACATTTATCTATGTTTATCTACGTTAAAGGATAATTTTTGTGTTCGTGCTTGACATTATGCTTAAAAGGTGCATCAATGCAATTGCGGGAAAGGATACTGCACTCTCCTGGATCCCAGGGTGCAACCAGACCTGAGGTTGGCCAATCCTCACAATGTCATTTGCAAAAAATAAATGATGGTCCAGGCAATCAAGGTAAATCCAGTGAGTAGGTTTATTGGATCAGATAAAAATAAATGTTTTGGCCCACAACAGGGCACAAAGACATATTTAAGCAAGACAAGTTATGTCCCTTATACTTTGTCTTTTATCCTTACAATCTAAATGATTTGTCCCTTGTGTATTCATTTAAGCCTTATGAATATCATTTCAAACACATGCAGCCCAAGATTAATACAATATAACCTTCAATATATCATATTATCTCCTACCCAGGGGCGTATTAGCCGCGAGGCAAACAAGGCATTTGCCTTGGGCGGCATTTTCCAGGGGGCGGCAAAAAAAGCCGCCCCCAAATGCCCAAGGCAAATGTCTTGTTAGCCTTGCGGCTAACAGACATGCCGGCGGGCTGCTGGGCGATCGGGCGGCACTGCCGGGCAGGCGGGCGGGCGGCCGGCCGGCGAGGGAGCACTTCCCCTGAGCTGTCTGCTCAGCTCCCTCGCCAGCCGCAGAGTGAGGCTGGGAGGCGGAGCCGGAATATGACGTCATATTCCGGCTCCCAGCCTCACTCTGAGGCGCGCGAGGGAGCTGAGCAGACAGCTCAGGGGAAGTGCTCCCTCGCCGGCCGGCCGCCCGCCAGGCAGTGCCGCCCGATCGCCCAGCAGCCACTGGACCACCAGGGAGGAAGAGACTCCCCCCCTCCCCAGCATTCCCAAAGGTAAGGAGGCTGGGGGGGGGGGGGGGGAGTGTTAAATAAAAAAAAAAAATGTGTTAAATATAAATATAAAAAAAGTGTTAAAAATAAATTTAAAAAAAAGTGTTAAAATTTTTTTTAAAACAAAATGTGTTAAAAATAAATTAAAAAAAATGTGTTAAAAATAAATTTAAAAAAAATGTGTTAATGTGAGTGGGTGAGTGTGTGTCTGTGTCTGTTAGTGTGTGTGTCTGTTAGTGTGTGTGTCTGTTAGTGTGTGTGTGTCTGTTAGTGTGTGTCTGTGTCAGTGTTTGTGTGTGTGTCTGTGTCTGTTAGTGTGTGTGTCTGTGTCTGTAAGTGTGTGTGTGTCTGTTAGTGTGTGTGTGTCTGTTAGTGTGTGTGTCTGTTAGTGTGTGTGTCTGTTAGTGTGTGTTTGCCTGTGAGTGTGTGTGTATGTTAGTTTGTGTCTGCTAGTGAGTGAGTGTGTTTGTCTGTTAGTGAGTGTGAGTGTGTCTGTTAGTGTGTGTGTGTTTCTGTTAGCGAGTGTGTGTGTGTGTATTTAGAATGCGGGGCGGGGGGAAAGGTTGGGTGGGGGTGGCGCGGGGGGAGGGAGGGCGCCTGAGTTTTGTCCTGCCTAGGGCAGCACAAAACCAGGATACACCACTGCTCCTACCCTTAAGAATATCCCAGTGCTGGTGAGAATTAACAAAATTCCCAATATCAGCTTCAAAAGACCTAGAACAAAGTCATTCTAGATTTCTTATTTCTGTCTTAGGTGCTAAGACAGCGATTAGAAGGCAGTAATTTAACATAGGGGAGCCAAGATTCAATATCAGTTGACAAAGTATATGGAGTGAGGAGCATAGCAGAGAAACTGGAAAGCAACAAACACAAGAAAAAAGCCAGTGGTGATTTCTTCCCTCTCCTGGATTTAGGCAAATACTAGGCCTTCATTCGATAGTCATTTTTATTGTATGAATTTTATGTAACTATGTGACAGAAGGAAACTCCATTTATAGTTAGAGCTTCACAATCATGTTGGTGTTCTGTTTTGAACTATTTTGTGGGGGGAAAAAAAATAATGGTCCCACTAGATGTATTTCCTTTTTCTTAACATTTGATTGTACACTGTTGATGTTTTATCTCGGTGGAACTGCTACTCTAGAAATGGCTATCAATACCTGTAAACCTACACAGTAAGTACTAGGCTCCAGGGAAGTCCTTTCCTGCAACTATAAATAACATAAGTTGGCATACTGGGATATGTGAGCATTACTTAATCCCTCAAGAACATTCCCATACATCACTTATGATTAGAGGAAATTCACTGTAGCTGATAGCAAATTAGACTTGTGCATGGTGAAAGATTCAGGTTCTTCCAAATCACTTTGACAAATCTATTTCTTTAAACAAAGATTAGTAGATGCCACTGCTCAACTTGGTAGAATTTTGCTGGCTGGTGAAAATAATTTGGGAAGGCCATTCAAACATCTAAAAGAGCAGGAAAAATTGTGCCTATAACTGTGCTAACATGCACAAACGGCTACAATATTGCCATTTCTTTTCAGTGTCATCTCTGAATTGCCAAAATTAAATTATTACTGCTTACTGTTATAATAATTGATTGTAATTTTGAATAATGTATTAATGAAAAATTGGGAGCAGGAGTTATTTTAAGTTGAAAAAAGCTGATTTATCTAAAACTAGAAGGAAAAAGTCACCTCTTCCACTTTGACAAGAACAAAGTTTTTCCACACATCCAGTCTGTAGCTGGTGCTACAGGCCTAGGGGGCGCAGTCTGTATCATCCAGGGCTGGCGATGCCAGCAGGAGGGGAACCCTGTGCGGTGAGCTCTCCCTTTGTCAGTCACCAGGAAACTGTGTCCCAGGCCCCATGTGCCCCAAAGTGGCACAGTTGGCTGCCTTAGGGCCCACAGGCCCACACGGAGAGGCAGGAGACGAATGAGACACATGAAGTGGCGGGGGGAGGGGGAAGAGACACATGAAGGGGCTGATGGGGAGTAAGAGACACATAAAGGGGCTGAAGGGAAGTAAGATACACACAATGGTGGTGTAAGAGTCACACAAATGAAAAAATGGTGGGATATGATATACTAACATGGAGTGCATATACAAAATACAAAAGAGGGATAAGATGAAGGTGCATTTTTTGGGGGGGAGAGGGATGGGGGGGGGTTGGGGGGGGGGGTTAGGGGGAATGGATGGAGGGCAGCAAAATGCATCTTTGCTTGTGTAGCCAAAAATTCTTGCACCAGCCCTGGTAGCATCAGTGACTGTTCTTCAGTTAAAAAAAAACAAATGAATTGAACCATAGCTGCAGCAGGACTCATTTAATGGAAAATTACTCATCCATTCACTTTTTCCTTTCATATTTTGTTCTTCTCTGTGTGGAATGAGTGAGTGGGTCATCAACTGCTCATGCCCATTCATATTTTTGTGAATAAAAGAAGTGACTGACTGTACTTCAATGTGGAAAAAAACTGTGTAATATCAAATTCTCCCAACTGCATCTAGAAAGGTAGCAGGCACCTCAAGAGTCAGGCAGGGCAAAACCAAAGACATTTAAAAAATGGGAAGCAGCAGCAGGACTAATTTAATTTGAAAATGCGTTTTTTCCCAAAATGTAAGTAATTAGTGAATGGGCAAATGAAATAAAATGAAAATTAAATAAACCTCTTCCACCCTGAAAAGAACAAAGCTTTTCTACACATCAAGTCTGTAGCGTGAGTAACCTTCCTTCAAATGAAAAAAAAAACAGTTCCCTATCAGCTTCTCCTGACTGTGACTGCACGCACCATAAGAGTAAAGGCAGGGCAAAACCAATACAATGAAATACATTTGGGGAGCAGCAAGACATTTAATTTGCATTTTTTACATTTTTTAATCACTGCCAGAATTACATAGAATAAATTTGCAAATTTAGAAACAACTTTGAAGAGAGAGGTGATAGCTAAATTTGAACTAAGCTAGCAAATAATGCATCCTAATAAAGAGCAGGGTAACCAGAGTTGGGGAGATTAAACTTAAGGAAGACTATTTGCTCCATCAGTTGTTCGGACATGTGTGAGTATTGTAGCTTCAGAATGTTCCCTGTAGCACAATAAACAAGCTCAACAAAGGGTGAACAAAGTGATGATCTCACCCAAACTTGCACTACTGAGGCTTAACATTTCTGTCCTGTCCCTAAGTGGAACAAGAACTGACACTAGTTGCCCTATTATTGTCCAATCCTCACACCCTAGTGACGGGTCAATGCCAATGGAGTGGTGGAAAGATAGACTATGGATTTTCCTCTGCTGTTCCAAAATTCTATCCATTATGTATTAAGTGAAGTTCCACTGCATGCTGAAATTCGTTCATAGACCATATGTGGGAAGCCCTCTTTACTCTAGTTCCTGCATCAAGAGTTGGCTAGCCCTCACACATATGTGGAAATCTCCAGCAATCCTCTTTCAATGCTCACGTTTTTCACTTTTGTGTTGCTTCCTGAATTGCAACCTTAGCACGAATGCTGGCCACTTCCAAAGGCCGCAATTTGAAAACACATGCCCAGTTTTGAACGCTGGTGATGCAGACGTGTGTGCGTCATCACGTTATCAACGTGCATGCACGTTTTGGTGTCACTAGGTGCCAGTAAACAATTACAGTCCTTCCTGGGCTATTTAAATTCTCTAGTTCTTTTGTTTGATGTCCTGTCGTGGTTTCCATGTTTTATTTACCACAGAGCGTGTTTGTAATTCTTGTATTTCTGGCATTTTGACCTTGTCTTATCTTTGACTATTCTCCTCTCTATTGCCCTTGACCTTTGGTTATTCCTAACGTTTACTCTACATTTTCTGCATCCCTGACCTCGGCTTGTCTTGTACTATTCTATTGGCATTTAATCTGACCATTCTAAGGTCTGGTATTCCGTTTTCTGTTCTTTTTGTATTTGCTGTCCTTGTCTTTGCTTGTTGGATCCTATCTGTCCGTGACACTGCCCTGCAGATCTACTCCCTGCCTAACATGCTTGTAAAGTTGGGTCTTATACATTGCCACCACCATACCCAAATAGTGGATGCTGCCACCAGTATGCCATCAAGGAGAGGAAGGTATGCTGGCCACTAGGAGAGCTCCATAAATCTGTGATGAAGTGCACCCACTGACTTACATCCTAAGCTAGCTGCTCATTCAATAGTAGCATGCAGAACTATCTTCCTCCTGAAAGTGAAGCATGAGGGAAGCTCATATTGTAGAGCAAGGGGCTGATGTTTTTCACCTGCTGTTTTGACTTGACCCTGGAATAATGTCAACTGGAAGTCTGCCCGTGTCAGGATCAGGTGGAACCAGAACACACAGACTGAATCACAATAAATAGACTTTCCAATGCGGGTCGTTACAATGTCCAGACGGACATGTTAACGGACAAACAGAGTCAGAGAAAATACAGAAATCAGGATAAGCATTAAACATGCTGAGGTAAAAGGATCACAGAACACAGGAGCAATGATAAACCAGAACCAGGATAATTACCAAAGGAGAATACAACCACAACACGGTATTGGGCTAAGAGGAAACATAACAGGGCAACAAGGAATGGAAGAGCTATGTATATATAGGCAGGTCTTATTTCTTATTGGCCCAGGTCAGTTTGGAATTTGTTAGGATTTGTGGATGGTTATTTACCTATTTTGTGTGACCTCTGACATCATATATGTGCGCCGAATTTGGTACACCATG
Organism: Pelobates fuscus; assembly: GCF_036172605.1. Classification (NCBI taxonomy): domain Eukaryota; kingdom Metazoa; phylum Chordata; class Amphibia; order Anura; family Pelobatidae; genus Pelobates; species Pelobates fuscus. The sequence goes on from NC_086318.1 coordinate 143,987,826, forward strand.
GGTGCACATAAATGCATGCTGTGCACATACTGGCAGCGTTGGATGGAAAACCAGAGGGAACAGAGAAGCAAGCAGCCAAACGGAGAGCAGCCGACCAATGTAGTTAGTAGTGAAAAATCAAAAACAGAACCAGTGGACCTGTTGCAGTTGTTTAAATTGCCTCTAGCAGCAGCTGCTAGCTGGTTACAGCAGAAAGTTAAACTTGGTCTCTAGAATAAGTTACCCAGGTTATCTTCCATTCCAACACAGCCACAGCAAGGGAAAACATATCGTATCACTGCTAGTCTCCCTCCCTCGGTTGCTGCAATAAAAGTGTCTGGAAAAATCCTGCTTGGAAGTATAGATTTTTTACTGCACCTCATGTTTTTCCTTGTGTATACACGAGTGCCATGTTATGCATTTGTACCCTGAAATCTTGTATACATTATTTGCATAATTGAAAAATGACATTTTTGTGTATTTCAAAAAGTAGACTGAACAGGGAAATACAGCCTCAACACATACAATCTACCCTACCCACACACACTCATGCTATCACATCACCCCTCTCTCCCCAACACACAGTCACCCTGTCACATCTGCCCACCCCCAACACAGTCATATTGTCACATCACTCCTTCCCCCACAATAACCCGTTCTCCACACACACAGTCAGTCACCCTGTCACATCAACCCCAGTTCCCACATGCAGAAAATATGACTGATCATGCAAAAAAATAATTTTATTGAAGAATAGTGATCATATTATCACATAGTTGTTTGGCTTCTTTTTAAATATAATGATAACAGAAATCCCCAAAATGGCCCTGATCAAAAGTTTACATACCACTGAATATTTGGCCTTGTTACAGACACACAAAATGTCACACACAGGTTAAAATGGCATCTGTACCTCATATTTTGTACTTTTCTATTCATTTTATCATCTCATATATTGGACTTTTATTGTTTCTAATTTAATTTAATTTTACTGTTTTTATCATTATTTTAATATATATTTTTTATTTGTTCTACTGTGTACACCCCTTTTATTTGAAGGTTTTTGAGGGAGCCTCAAACTTTAGGTTTTGCTACCTGTTTTCATAAACAAACTTTATGGTTAGTCACTTAGCGCTGATCAATCTGTTGTTTGAAAATTCATAGCAAGATGAATGCAGCATGTTATCATAAAAAATTGGCAGACAATTTGCATTCTACTGCACGAAGGATACGCATGGAATGCGCTTGGACTTTCCAGCATGGCAATGACCCTAAGCACAAGGCCAAGTTGACCCTCCAGTGGTTACAGCAGAAAATGGCGAGGGTTCTGGAGTAGCCATCAGAGTCTCCTGACTTTAATAGCCACTCTGGGGAGATCTCAAACATGTGGTTCATGCAAGATGACCAAAGACTTTGCATAACGTGGAGGCATTTTGCCAAGATAAATGGGCAGCTATACCACCTGCAAGAATTAGGGGCCTCATAGACAACTATTACAAAAGACTACACACTGTCATTGATGCTAAAGGGGGCAATACACACTATGAAGAACTAAGGGTATGCAGACTTTTGAACAGGGGTCATTTCATTTTTCTTTGTTGCCATGTTTTGATTTATGATTGTGCCATTCTGTTATAACCTACAGTTTAATATGAATCCCATAAGACATAAAACCCCATAAGACATTTTTAATCTGCCTGCTCACTCATGTTTTCTTTAAAAATGTATATTACCAATAATCCTAGGGTATGCAAACTTTAGAGCACAACTGTAAGTCCCTTACCCCCACACAGTCGGTCAGCCTGTCACATCACCCCTTACCTCCACCCCACACAGTCACATCACCTGCTCCCCACACACACAGTCAGTAGTGATGTCCCGAACGGTTCGCTGGTGAATAGTTCTGGCGAACATCGCATGTTTGCGCTCGCCACGGACGGCGAACATATGCGATGTTCGGTCCGCCCCCTATTCGTCATCATTGAGTAAACTTTGACCCTGTACCTCACAGTCAGCAGACACATTCCAGCCAATCAGCAGCAGACCCTCCCTCCCAGACCCTCCCACCTCCTAGACAGCATACAATTTAGATTAATTCTGAAGCTGCATTCTTTTTATTTTTTTTATTTATTTTTGTTTGTTTACTATACATTATCCTCCATAGTCAGTAACCTGTGTTTATTAAACATTATCCTCCCATAGCCAGTAACCTGTGTTTATTATACATTATCCCCCATAGCCAGTAACCTGTGTTTATTAAACATTATCCTCCCATAGCCAGTAACCTGTGTTTATTATACATTATCCTCCTGTAGCGGCACCCCGGTGTAATAGGGGTTTACGCCGCTGAGAAGGTGTCCTTTCCCCCAAGCACGAAGTCAGCTAAAGCATAACAGGTTCCCCATAATTACGACATCCAAGTAATAGTCATCCCCTCCAAGCACGAGACGAGACTCTGTGTTGAGGGTCAAAGTAGGAATAATGTTTATTCTGCAACTCAGGCTTTTATGCCGTACAACAACTCCTCCCCGTATCCGGAGGAGATAATACATTTACAGTGGGAGTCACTCCCACTGTACCGAGCAGAATATTATACAAAAATTACAGGTTTAATAACACACACAATATATAACGAAAATACAATGTGCTACGTGTATTAGGGAACGGAGATCTAGGGGAACAATATACGTGAAAATCCCCTAGATCGGTTGGGCCGTTCGCTAGATACACGTTCGCACCATTTACTCAGGAACCATATAACATAAACAAAAACTCTCTCTTGGATCCGGTGTCTCTATTTCGGTACTTTGGATCTGTCGACCAGTATGGGCGTACGTTACCGGTAAGGTTGAAATTCGTCGTGTGGAAAGTTCGTGATTGTTCGGTCATTAGTCCATGCGGTCAAAATGGCCGCGACCCATTGTTCTTTCCACGTGGCGGTGTGTACCGTACGGATCCACAAGTACCCGAAATCCACAATAATCCAAATACAACGACAATTCTCCGAGATGGTATCTGTCACTCCCAAAAGGGGTCTGTCACACGGCTCCCTCCTAGTGGTACACTCCGGCAGACCTGGCTTGATCCTTTCGGATGAACTTAGGGATGACCGGAATTTACTTATCCGGAGAATTGTCAAGTTGTCGAGACAGCCCATCGGCGTTGCCATTTAGCTTACCGGGTCGATAGCTGATGGTGAAATTGTACGTTTGCAGGGCCAAGCTCCATCTTAACAATCGGCCATTGTCTCCTGCGACCCGGTTAAGCCATACCAATGGGTTGTGATCGGTTACCAAGGAAAATTCTTGTCCATACAGATAGGGAGTTAGTTTTTTCAATGCCCATACCAGGGCCAGGCACTCTTTCTCTACGGCCGCATAACTCACTTCCCTCGGTAACAACTTTCGGCTGAGGTATGCGACCGGATGCTCTTTTCCATCTTCCCCGATCTGGCTCAGCACAGCCCCCAGTCCATACATGGAAGCGTCTGTATGTACAAGGAAACGTTTGTTAGGTACTGGGGCAGCCAAGACAGGGGCATTAACAAGAGCCTGTTTGAGGGATTGGAATGCGGCTTCGCAAGCGGGAGACCACAGGACCTGTCTGGGTAAATTCTTTTTGGTCAACTCAGTCAAGGGCTTGGCTACCGTACTATAATCAGGGACAAAGCGCCTATAATACCCGGCGGTCCCTAAGAAGGCCAATACCTGGGTCTTGGTATTCGGTGTGGGCCAGTTCGCTACTGCTTCAACCTTGGCAGGCTCCGGTCTCTGGTTTCCACATCCTACCCGGTGTCCCAGGTATTGGACCTCGGCCATTCCTAAATGGCATTTCTCGGGTTTTAGTGTCAGGCCCGCGGCCCGAATCTTATCTAGTACTACCCCTACGTGGACTAAATGTTCTTCCCAAGACTCACTGTAGATCGCAATGTCATCCAGGTATGCACACGCAAACTCCTGGAAGCCATCGAGGAGCCGATCCACCATTCGCTGGAACGTAGCCGGGGCATTTTTCATCCCGAATGGCATGACCTTAAATTGGTATAAGCCAAACGGGGTGACAAATGCCGACTTGGGGACGGCATCCTCGGCCAGGGGAATCTGCCAATAACCCTTGCAGAGGTCTATGGTAGAGAGATAGTTACCCCTGGCTATGCGATCTAATAATTAGTCTACCCGGGGCATGGGGTAAGCGTCAGTGGTAGTCTTTTCATTTAGTCGCCTGTAGTCGACGCAGAACCGAGTGGTTCCGTCTTTCTTGGGGACTAGGACTACGGGAGAGGCCCAGGGACTGTCTGATGGCTCAATGACCCCCAGCTGGGTCATTTCCCGTATTTCCTTCAGCATCCCGTCCCGGACGGCTTCCGGAATACGGTAAGGGGGTTGTCGGAGGGGGGCCTGTCCTGGGGTTTCTACTTTGTGCATGGCCAGGGTGGTGTATCCGGGCTCCTGGGAGAAGGTACTCTGTTTTTCCCATAGGAGCTGTCTAGCTTGCTCTAGCTCCGTAGGGTTCAGTCGCTCTCCCAGCTTCACTAGGCTAACTGGGTCGGGGTGAGTCTCCCTTTCTAGCAGGTCAGGTAGGGGTTAATTTTCGGGGTCATCAGTAGCTGGGGCACAAACAGCGTTAATATCTTCCTGTCGTTCTTGGTATTCTTTCAACATGTTCACATGAAAGGATCGTTGGATCCTTTCATCTGCACAGCTGGCAATAAGGTAGGTGGTATCACAGAGTTGGGCTAGAACCTTGTAAGGACCCTGCCACGCAGCTTGCAGTTTGTTGTCCTTTACCGGTTTTAGCACCAATACCTTCTGCCCTATGTGGAATAGTCGTTGCCGGGCACCCCTATCGTACCATCGTTTCTGTCGCCCCTGGGCCGCCTGGAGATTCTCCCTTACCAATAGGGAGAGTTGCTCCATGCGGTCCCGGAGTTCCAGGACATATGGCACAATAGGCGTCCCTGCCTGTTCGGTTTCCCCTTCCCAGTGGTCCCGAATGAGATCGAGGGGTCCTCGCACCCTCCTCCAATACAATAACTCAAAGGGGGAAAATCCCGTAGATTCTTGGGGGACCTCCCTATACGCAAATAACAGGTGGGGTAAGAATCTCTCCCAGTCTCTGCAACCGTCCGTAAAGGTCCTCAACATTTGTTTGAGAGTCCCATTAAAGCGCTCACAGAGACCGTTAGTTTGGGGGTGGTACGGGGAACTGAGCAGGGGTTTAATGTGGCACACTTTCCATAACTGCTGTGTGAGTACGGCAGTGAACTGGGTTCCTTGGTCGGATAGGATTTCTTTAGGGAACCCCACCCGAGTGAATATCTTAACCAAGGCATCGGCTACCGTCTCAGCTTCAATATTCGGCAGGGGTACTGCCTCGGGGTACCGGGTCCCATAGTCCACCACAGTAAGAATGTACTTCTTACCGGACGGGCTAGGTCGCGCTAGGGGGCCTACAATGTCGACGGCGACCCTATAGAAAGGTTCCCCAATGATCGGCATCGACATTAATTTAGCCTTCGGGCGATCTCCCCTCTTACCCACCCGTTGGCAAGTGTCACAGGTTCTGCAATATTGTCGCACGTCCCGGTTAAACCCTGGCCAGAAGAAATTCTGGGTAATCCTATGGCCCGTGCGACGTACTCCTAAATGGCCAGCTAAGGGTATATCGTGAGCGATCCTCATGATTTCTTGCCTGTATTTTTTCGGTAGCACTAGTTGCTTCTGCGGGACGGGGTTTTTACCTGCTGCGGGCTCCTGGGGGATCCTATACAGTCTATCCCCCACCCACTCGTAGCTTTCCCCATCTGTCCCCGGTTCCCCTTTATCTGCCTTATCCCTATACTTCCGTAGAGTGACGTCTTCCCGCGTCTCCCTCCCAAAAGTCTCAGGGGTATCCCAGTCTAAGGGGGTCTGTCCTAAGGTCACAGTCGGAGGGTTAGATCTTACCTGGGTCTCCGCGACCGGCGGGCCGATTCCAATAGCACGAGCCTGAGCCCGGGTGGTGACAGGGCAGGCTCCAGCAGGGCCTTGAGGGGCAAAAGCGGACAACAGCGGGGCTAAATCATTTCCCAAGAGTACTTCCGCTGGTAGTCCTTTCATCAGGCCCACATTCACTTGGCCAGCTCCCACCCCCCAGTCCAAATGCACTCGGGCCGTGGGAAGACGATGCACCGCACCCCCGGCCACTCTGACGGCCACCGTTTGGCCAGTGTGTTCTTTTTCTGGGACCAGGTCTTGTTGGATCAAGGTTAGGGTGGCCCCAGTGTCTCGTAATCCACTGACAACTTGTCCATTCACTCGGACTGTTTGTCGGTGATGTTGACGGTTGTCTACGGCAGCCGCATATAGGGGGTTGGCCTCGTGCAAAATTTCCCATTGCTCTTCCCCCAGGGGCTGGGCTTCAATGCAATGGGCCCCTGAGGTAAAGGGCCGGGTGTTCCCTTCAGCGGGCTTCCTCCAAGAAGCTTGTCGAGCTGGATCTAGTGGGCATTTTTCTCTCAGGTGGCCCACCTGTTGGCACCTATGGCACCGCCGGCGGTCCGGGGCACTGGACTCGGCGAAGCGGGAGGGGGTTTTGTAGCTAGGTTGATTAGCGGAGGTGGTTGGAGTAGGGCCGACGGGGCGGCTTTCTACTCGGGGAGCTGCCTTTTGGACCGAGAGGTCGGGTTTGCGGGCGTCCGCATACTCGTCAGCCAGCCGGGCGGCTTCGGGTAGGGTAAGTGGTCGCCTATCCCGAATCCACTCCCTGGGCTCCTTGTCCACCTTTTCAAAAAAATGCTCCAACAAAAACAATTGTAATACCTCCTCCGCGGTGGTAGCTTGGCACCCATCCATCCAGTGGCCAGCCGTGCGTTGTAGTCGGCAGGCCCATTCGGTGTAGGAGTCACTGGTTTGCTTTCGGGATTCCCGGAAGCGTCTCCGATATGCTTCGGGGGTTACTGGACAATAGAGCTTCCTTGACCAATCGATAATTTCCCACCTCATGGTCCGGGATCGCCCGGAAAGCATCACTGGCTCGTCCGGATAATTTGCCAGACAAAATTTTAACCCACTCCTCGGAGGGTACTTTATGTAGGGCACATTGACGCTCAAAATCCGCTAGGTATTGGTCAATCTCCCCCTCTGTTTCTACGAAATTTTTAAAAGCGGCAAAGTGTACTTTCCTCTTTTCCTCGGGAGTTTGAAAAGTCCCAGCAATTGGACTGGCGCTGGTTGAAGTCTGGCGCCGGTTGGCATCGACCGCCGCAATTACTTGGGTCACGATCCTAGGTGAGGGGTTTGGTCCGTAGTGAGCCAGCCTTACCCTCACCTCGTGGTCGAATCGTTCATCTTCCGGGGTTCGGACCAAGGCGATCTCCGGTTCTGGGTTTGGTTCGACACCCAGTTCGCCATTCTGTTCAGCTAAGTCCAATGCGACCAATTCTGCCAAAATGTCTCTTTTCTTTTTGTTGCTAGCCGAACGACCACGGCTCTCCAACAAGTCTTTTAGGGTAGATCGTTTCAACCTTCCGTAGTAGGCCTCCATCCTGATTGCTCTCGGTAGCTGTCCTTCTGGGGTGAAAGAACGATCCCGCCGCTGCCACCAATTGTAGCGGCACCCCGGTGTAGTAGGGGTTTACGCCGCTGAGAAGGTGTCCTTTCCCCCAAGCACGAAGTCAGCTAAAGCATAACAGGTTCCCCATAATTACGACATCCAAGTAATAGTCATCCCCTCCAAGCACGAGACGAGACTCTGTGTTGAGGGTCAAAGTAGGAATAATGTTTATTCTGCAACTCGGGCTTTTATGCCGTACAACAACTCCTCCCCGTATCCGGAGGAGATAATACATTTACAGTGGGAGTCACTCCCACTGTACCGAGCAGAATATTATACAAAAATTACAGGTTTAATAACACACACAATATATAACGAAAATACAATGTGCTACGTGTATTAGGGAACGGAGATCTAGGGGAACAATATACGTGAAAATCCCCTAGATCGGTTGGGCCGTTCGCTAGATACACGTTCGCACCATTTACTCAGGAACCATATAATATAAACAAAAACTCTCTCTTGGATCCGGTGTCTCTATTTCGGTAGCCAGTAACTACCGAACTACCCCATAGCCAGTAACCTGTGTTTATTATACATTATCCTCCCATAGCCAGTAACCTGTGTTTATTATACATTATCCTCCCATAGCAACTAACCTGTGTTTATTATACATTATCCTCCATAGCCAGTAACCTGTGTTTATTATACATAATCCCCCATAGCCAGTAACCTGTGTTTATTATACATTATCCCCCCACAACCAGTAACCTGTGTTTATTATACATTATCCCCCACAACCAGTAACCTGTGTTTATTATACATTATCCCCCCATAGCCAGTAACCTGTGTTTATTATACACTATCTCCCCCATAGCCAGTAACCTGTGTTTATTATACATTATCCCCCCACAACCAGTAACCTGTGTTTATTATACATTATCCCCCCACATCCAGTAACCTGTGTTTATTATACATTATCCCCCCATAGCCAGTAACCTGTGTTTATCATACATTATCCCCATAGCCAGTAACCTGTGTTTATTATACATTATCCCCCACAACCAGTAACCTGTGTTTATTATACATTATCCCCCACAACCAGTAACCTGTGTTTATTATACATTATCCCCCCATAGCCAGTAACCTGTGTTTATTATACACTATCTCCCCCACATCCAGTAACCTGTGTTTATTATACATTATCCCCCCATAGCCAGTAACCTGTGTTTATTATACATTATCCCCCCTATAGCCAGTAACCTGTGTTTATTATACATTATCCTCCCATAGCCAGTAACCTGTGCTTATTATACATTATCCTCCCATAGCCAGTAACCTGTGTTTATTATCCATTATCCCTCCATAGCCAGTAACCTGTGTTTATTATCCATTATCCCCCCACAACCAGTAACCTGTGTTTATTATACATTATCCTCCCATAGCCAGTACCCTGTGTTTATTATACATTATCCCCCCCATAGCCAGTAAACTGTGTTTATTATACATTATCCTCCCCATAGCCAGTAACCTGTGTTTATTATACAATATCCTCCCATAGCCAGTAACCTGTGTTTATTATACATTATCCCCCTCATAGCCAGTAACCTGTGTTTATTATACATTATCCTCCCATAGCCAGTAACCTGTGTTTATTATACATTATCCTTCCATAGCCAGTAACCTGTGTTTATTATACATTATCCTCCCATAGCAAGTAACCTGTGTTTATTATACATTATCCTCCCGTAGCAAGTAACCTGTGTTTATTATACATTATCCTCCCATAGCCAGTAACCTGTGTTTATTAAACATTATCCTCCCATAGCCAGTAACCTGTTTTTTTATACATTATCCCCCCATAGCCAGTAACCTGTGTTTATTATACATTATCGCCCCCATAGCCAGTAACCTGTGTTTATTATACATTATCCCGCCATAGCCAGTAAACTGTGTTTATTATACATTATCCTCCCCATAGCCAGTAACCTGTTTTTTTATACATTATCCCCCCATAGCCAGTAACCTGTGTTTATTATACATTATCCCCCATAGCCAGTAACCTGTGTTTATTATACTTTATCCCCCCATAGCCAGTAACCTGTGTTTATTATACATTATCCCTCCCATAGCCAGTAACCTGTGTTTATTATACATTATCCCCCACAACCAGTAACCTGTGTTTATTATACATTATCCCCCCATAGCCAGTAACCTGTGTTTATTATACATTATCCTCCCAGAGCAAGTAACCTGTGTTTATTATACATTATCCCCCCATAGCCAGTAACCTGTGTTTATTATACACTATCTCCCCCATAGCCAGTAACCTGTGTTTATTATACATTATCCCCCCACAACCAGTAACCTGTGTTTATTATACATTATCCCCCCACATCAAGTAACCTGTGTTTATTATACATTAACCCCCCATAGCCAGTAACCTGTGTTTATTATACATTATCCCCCCATAGCCAGTAACCTGTGTTTATCATACATTATCCCCCATAGCCAGTAACCTGTGTTTATTATACATTATCCTCCCATAGCCAGTAACCTGTGTTTATTATACATTATCCCCCACATAGCCAGTAACCTGTGTTTATTATACATTATCCCCCACATAGCCAGTAACCTGTTTATTATACATTATCCACCCATAGCCAGTAACCTGTGTTTATTATACATTATCCACCCATAGCCAGTAAACTGTGCTTATTATACATTATCCTCCCATAGCCAGTAACCTGTGTTTATTATACAATATCCTCCCATAGCCAGTAACCTGTGTTTATTATACATTATCCCCCCATAGCCAGTAACCTGTGTTTATTATACATTATCCCCCCATAGCCAGTAACCTGTGTTTATTATACATTATCCCCCCATAGCCAGTAACCTGTGTTTATTATACATTATCCTCCCAGAGCAAGTAACCTGTGTTTATTATACATTATCCCCCCATAGCCAGTAACCTGTGTTTATTATACACTATCTCCCCCATAGCCAGTAACCTGTGTTTATTATACATTATCCCCCCACAACCAGTAACCTGTGTTTATTATACATTATCCCCCCACATCCAGTAACCTGTGTTTATTATACATTATCCCCCCATAGCCAGTAACCTGTGTTTATTATACATTATCCCCCCATAGCCAGTAACCTGTGTTTATCATACATTATCCCCCATAGCCAGTAACCTGTGTTTATTATACATTATCCTCCCATAGCCAGTAACCTGTGTTTATTATACATTATCCCCCACATAGCCAGTAACCTGTTTATTATACATTATCCACCCATAGCCAGTAACCTGTGTTTATTATACAATATCCTCCAATAGCCAGTAACCTGTTTATTATACATTATCCCCCACATAGCCAGTAACCTGTGTTTATTATACATTATCCCCCACATAGCCAGTAACCTGTTTATTATACATTATCCACCCATAGCCAGTAACCTGTGCTTATTATACATTATCCTCCCATAGCCAGTAACCTGTGTTTATTATACAATATCCTCCCATAGCCAGTAACCTGTGTTTATTATACATTATCCCCCCATAGCCAGTAACCTGTGTTTATTATACATTATCCCCCCATAGCCAGTAACCTGTGTTTATTATACATTATCCCCCACAACCAGTAACCTGTGTTTATTATACATTATCCCCCACAACCAGTAACCTGTGTTTATTATACATTATCCCCTCATAGCCAGTAACCTGTGTTTATTATACACTATCTCCCCCACATCCAGTAACCTGTGTTTATTATACATTATCCCCCCATAGCCAGTAACCTGTGTTTATTATACATTATCCCCCCATAGCCAGTAACCTGTGTTTATTATACATTATCCTCCCATAGCCAGTAACCTGTGTTTATTATCCATTATCCCCCCACAACCAGTAACCTGTGTTTATTATACATTATCCTCCCATAGCCAGTACCCTGTGTTTATTATACATTATCCCCCCTTATAGCCAGTAACCTGTGTTTATTATACATTATCCTCCCCATAGCCAGTAACCTGTGTTTATTATACAATATCCTCCCATAGCCAGTAACCTGTGTTTATTATACATTATCCCCATCATAGCCAGTAACCTGTGTTTATTATACATTATCCTCCCATAGCCAGTAACCTGTGTTTATTAAACATTATCCTCCCATAGCCAGTAACCTGTGTTTATTATACAATATCCTCCCATAGCCAGTAACCTGTGTTTATTATACATTATCCCCCACATAGCCAGTAACCTGTGTTTATTATACATTATCCCCCCCATAGCCAGTAACCTGTTTATAATACATTATCCACCCATAGCCAGTAACCTGTGCTTATTATACATTATCCTCCCATAGCCAGTAACCTGTGTTTATTATCCATTATCCCTCCATAGCCAGTAACCTGTGTTTATTATCCATTATCCCCCCACAACCAGTAACCTGTGTTTATTATACATTATCCTCCCATAGCCAGTACCCTGTGTTTATTATACATTATCCCCCCCATAGCCAGTAACCTGTGTTTATTATACATTATCCTCCCCATAGCCAGTAACCTGTTTATAATACATTATCCACCCATAGCCAGTAACCTGTGCTTATTATACATTATCCTCCCATAGCCAGTAACCTGTTTATTATCCATTATCCCTCCATAGCCAGTAACCTGTGTTTATTATACATTATCCTCCCATAGCCAGCACCCTGTGTTTATTATACATTATCCCCCCCATAGCCAGTAACCTGTGTTTATTATACATTATCCTCCCCATAGCCAGTAACCTGTTTATTATCCATTATCCCTCCATAGCCAGTAACCTGTGTTTATTATACATTATCCCCCACATAGTCAGTAACCTGTTTATTATACATTATCCACCCATAGCCAGTAACCTGTGTTTATTATACAATATCCTCCCATAGCCAGTAACCTGTTTATTATACATTATCCCCCACATAGCCAGTAACCTGTGTTTATTATACATTATCCCCCACAACCAGTAACCTGTGTTTATTATACATTATCCCCCACAACCAGTAACCTGTGTTTATTATACATTATCCCCTCATAGCCAGTAACCTGTGTTTATTATACACTATCTCCCCCACATCCAGTAACCTGTGTTTATTATACATTATCCCCCCATAGCCAGTAACCTGTGTTTATTATACATTATCCCCCCATAGCCAGTAACCTGTGTTTATTATACATTATCCTCCCATAGCCAGTAACCTGTGTTTATTATCCATTATCCTCCCCATAGCCAGTAACCTGTGTTTATTATACAATATCCTCCCATAGCCAGTAACCTGTGTTTATTATACATTATCCCCATCATAGCTAGTAACCTGTGTTTATTATACATTATCAGGGCCGGCCTTAGGGGTGTGCGAGCTGTGCGGCCGCACAGGGCGCCATGGTGCAGGGGGCGCCCTGCGGCCGCATAGCTCACACGGCATGTCTGTTAGCCGCAATGCTAACAAGACATTTGCCTTGGGCGGCATTTTCCAGGGGGCGGCAAAAAAAGCCGCCCCCAAATGCCCAAGGCAAATGTCTTGTTAGCCTTGCGGCTAACAGACATGCCTGGCTGCTGGGAGGTCGGGCGGCGCTGGCGGGCGGCTGGCGAGGGAGCACTTCCTCTGAGCTGTATGCTCAGCTCCCTCGCGCGCCGCAGAGTGAGGCTGGGAGGCGGAGCCGGAATATGACGTCATATTCCGGCTCCCAGCCTCACTCTGCAGCGCGCGAGGGAGCTGAGCATACAGCTCAGAGGAAGTGCTCCCTCGCCAGCGCCGCCCGCCCAGCCCAGCAGCCACTGGACCACCAGGGAGGAAGAGACCCCCCCCCCCCCCCCAGCATTCCCAAAGGTAAGGAGGCTGGGGGGGTCTAAATAAATGTAAAAAAATGTGTTAATGTGGGTGTGTGTGTGTATGTTAGTGTGTCTGTAAGTGTGTTAGTGTGTGTGTGTATGTTAGTGTGTGTGTGTGTATGTTAGTGTGTGTGTGTGTGTCTGTGTCTGTTAGTGTGTGTGTGTATGTTAGTGTGTGTCTGTGTCTGTTAGTGTGTGTCTGTTAGTGTGTGTGTGTCTGTTAGTGTGTGTCTGTTAGTGTGTGTCTGTTAGTGTGTGTCTGTTAGTGTGTGTCTGTGTATGTTAGAGTGTGTCTGTGTATGTTAGTGTGTGTCTGTGTCTGTGAGTGTGTGTCTGTGTCTGTGAGTGTGTGTCTGTGTCTGTCAGTGTGTGTCTGTGAGTGTGTTTGTCTGTTAGTGAGTGTGTGTGTCTGACTGTGTGTGTGTGTGGCTGCTGCCTGTGTGTGTCTGTTTGCCTGTGTGTGTGTGTGTGTGAGACTGTCTGCGCGTGTGTGTGTGTGTGTGTGTGTGTGTGTGACAGGGTGTGTGGGAAGGGGTAAGGAGTGGGGGAGGGGGGACGGGAAGGGGGGGGCGCTGTGAAGATTTTTTGCACAGGGCGCCCAAATGCCTAAGGCCGGCCCTGTACATTATCCTCCCATAGCCAGTAACCTGTGTTTATTAAACATTATCCTCCCATAGCCAGTAACCTGTGTTTATTATACAATATCCTCCCATAGCCAGTAACCTGTGTTTATTATACATTATCCCCCACATAGCCAGTAACCTGTGTTTATTATACATTATCCCCCCCCATAGCCAGTAACCTGTTTATAATACATTATCCACCCATAGCCAGTAACCTGTGCTTAATATACATTATCCTCCCATAGCCAGTAACCTGTGTTTATTATCCATTATCCCTCCATAGCCAGTAACCTGTGTTTATTATCCATTATCCCCCCACAACCAGTAACCTGTGTTTATTATACATTATCCTCCCATAGCCAGTACCCTGTGTTTATTATACATTATCCCCCCATAGCCAGTAACCTGTGTTTATTATACACTATCCTCCCCATAGCCAGTAACCTGTTTATAATACATTATCCACCCATAGCCAGTAACCTGTGCTTATTATACATTATCCTCCCATAGCCAGTAACCTGTTTATTATCCATTATCCCTCCATAGCCAGTAACCTGTGTTTATTATACATTATCCTCCCATAGCCAGCACCCTGTGTTTATTATACATTATCCCCCCCATAGCCAGTAACCTGTGTTTATTATACATTATCCTCCCCATAGCCAGTAACCTGTGTTTATTATACATTATCCTCCCCATAGCCAGTAACCTGTTTATAATACATTATCCACCCATAGCCAGTAACCTGTGCTTATTATACATTATCCTCCCATAGCCAGTAACCTGTGTTTATTATCCATTATCCCTCCATAGCCAGTAACCTGTGTTTATTATCCATTATCCCCCCACAACAGGTAACCTGTGTTTATTATACATTATCCTCCCATAGCCAGTACCCTGTGTTTATTATACATTATCCCCCCCATAGCCAGTAACCTGTGTTTATTATACATTATCCTCCCCATAGCCAGTAACCTGTGTTTATTATACAATATCCTCCCATAGCCAGTAACCTTTGTTTATTATACATTATCTCCCACATAGCCAGTAACCTGTGTTTATTATACATTATCCCCCCCATAGCCAGTAACCTGTTTATAATACATTATCCACCCTTAGCCAGTAACCTGTGCTTATTATACATTATCCTCCCATAGCCAGTAACCTGTGTTTATTATCCATTATCCCTCCATAGCCAGTAACCTGTGTTTATTATCCATTATCCCCCCACAACCAGTAACCTGTGTTTATTATACATTATCCTCCCATAGCCAGTACCCTGTGTTTATTATACATTATCCCCCCCATAGCCAGTAACCTGTGTTTATTATACATTATCCTCCCCATAGCCAGTAACCTGTTTATTATACAATATCCTCCCATAGCCAGTAACCTGTGTTTATTATACATTATCCCCATCATAGCCAGTAACCTGTGTTTATTATACATTATCCTCCCATAGCCAGTAACCTGTGTTTATTAAACATTATCCTCCCATAGCCAGTAACCTGTGTTTATTATACAATATCCTCCCATAGCCAGTAACCTGTGTTTATTATACATTATCCCCCACATAGCCAGTAACCTGTGTTTATTATACATTATCCCCCCCATAGCCAGTAACCTGTTTATAATACATTATCCACCCATAGCCAGTAACCTGTGCTTATTATACATTATCCTCCCATAGCCAGTAACCTGTGTTTATTATCCATTATCCCTCCATAGCCAGTAACCTGTGTTTATTATCCATTATCCCCCCACAACCAGTAACCTGTGTTTATTATACATTATCCTCCCATAGCCAGTACCCTGTGTTTATTATACATTATCCCCCCCATAGCCAGTAACCTGTGTTTATTATACACTATCCTCCCCATAGCCAGTAACCTGTTTATAATACATTATCCACCCATAGCCAGTAACCTGTGCTTATTATACATTATCCTCCCATAGCCAGTAACCTGTTTATTATCCATTATCCCTCCATAGCCAGTAACCTGTGATTATTATACATTATCCTCCCATAGCCAGCACCCTGTGTTTATTATACATTATCCCCCCCATAGCCAGTAACCTGTGTTTATTATACATTATCCTCCCCATAGCCAGTAACCTGTGTTTATTATACATTATCCTCCCCATAGCCAGTAACCTGTTTATAATACATTATCCACCCATAGCCAGTAACCTGTGCTTATTATACATTATCCTCCCATAGCCAGTAACCTGTGTTTATTATCCATTATCCCTCCATAGCCAGTAACCTGTGTTTATTATCCATTATCCCCCACAACAGGTAACCTGTGTTTATTATACATTATCCTCCCATAGCCAGTACCCTGTGTTTATTATACATTATCCCCCCATAGCCAGTAACCTGTGTTTATTATACATTATCCTCCCCATAGCCAGTAACCTGTGTTTATTATACAATATCCTCCCATAGCCAGTAACCTTTGTTTATTATACATTATCCCCCTCATAGCCAGTAACCTGTGTTTATTATACATTATCCTCCCATAGCCAGTAACCTGTGTTTATTAAACATTATCCTCCCATAGCCAGTAACCTGTGTTTATTATACATTATCCTCCCATAGCAAGTAACCTGTGTTTATTATACATTATCCTCCCGTAGCAAGTAACCTGTGTTTATTATACATTATCCTCCCATAGCCAGTAACCTGTGTTTATTAAACATTATCCTCCCATAGCCAGTAACCTGTTTTTTTATACATTATCCCCCCATAGCCAGTAACCTGTGTTTATTATACATTATCGCCCCCATAGCCAGTAAACTGTGTTTATTATACATTATCCCGCCATAGCCAGTAAACTGTGTTTATTATACATTATCCTCCCCATAGCCAGTAACCTGTTTTTTATACATTATCCCCCCATAGCCAGTAACCTGTGTTTATTATACATTATCCCCCCATAGCCAGTAACCTGTGTTTATTATACATTATCCCCCCATAGCCAGTAACCTGTGTTTATTATACATTATCCCCCCACAACCAGTAACCTGTGTTTATTATACATTATCCTCCCATAGCCAGTACCCTGTGTTTATTATACATTATCCCCCCATAGCCAGTAACCTGTGTTTATTATACATTATCCTCCCCATAGCCAGTAACCTGTTTATAATACATTATCCACCCATAGCCAGTAACCTGTGCTTATTATACATTATCCTCCCATAGCCAGTAACCTGTGTTTATTATCCATTATCCCTCCATAGCCAGTAACCTGTGTTTATTATCCATTATCCCCCCACAACAGGTAACCTGTGTTTATTATACATTATCCTCCCATAGCCAGTACCCTGTGTTTATTATACATTATCCCCCCATAGCCAGTAACCTGTGTTTATTATACATTATCCTCCCCATAGCCAGTAACCTGTGTTTATTATACAATATCCTCCCATAGCCAGTAACCTTTGTTTATTATACATTATCCCCCTCATAGCCAGTAACCTGTGTTTATTATACATTATCCTCCCATAGCCAGTAACCTGTGTTTATTAAACATTATCCTCCCATAGCCAGTAACCTGTGTTTATTATACATTATCCTCCCATAGCAAGTAACCTGTGTTTATTATACATTATCCTCCCGTAGCAAGTAACCTGTGTTTATTATACATTATCCTCCCATAGCCAGTAACCTGTGTTTATTAAACATTATCCTCCCATAGCCAGTAACCTGTTTTTTTATACATTATCCCCCCATAGCCAGTAACCTGTGTTTATTATACATTATCGCCCCCATAGCCAGTAAACTGTGTTTATTATACATTATCCCGCCATAGCCAGTAAACTGTGTTTATTATACATTATCCTCCCCATAGCCAGTAACCTGTTTTTTATACATTATCCCCCCATAGCCAGTAACCTGTGTTTATTATACATTATCCCGCCATAGCCAGTAAACTGTGTTTATTATACATTATCCCGCCATAGCCAGTAAACTGTGTTTATTATACATTATCCTCCCCATAGCCAGTAACCTGTTTTTTATACATTATCCCCCCATAGCCAGTAACCTGTGTTTATTATACATTATCCCCCCATAGCCAGTAACCTGTGTTTATTATACACTATCTCCCCCATAGCCAGTAACCTGTGTTTATTATACATTATCCCCCCACAACCAGTAACCTGTGTTTATTATACATTATCCCCCCACATCCAGTAACCTGTGTTTATTATACATTATCCCCCCATAGCCAGTAAACTGTGTTTATTATACATTATCCCCCCATAGCCAGTAACCTGTGTTTATTATACATTATCCCCCACATAGCCAGTAACCTGTGTTTATTATACATTATCCCCCACATAGCCAGTAACCTGTTTATTATACATTATCCACCCATAGCCAGTAACCTGTGTTTATTATACAATATCCTCCCATAGCCAGTAACCTGTTTATTATACATTATCCCCCACATAGCCAGTAACCTGTGTTTATTATACATTATCCCCCACATTGCCAGTAACCTGTTTATTATACATTACCCACCCATAGCCAGTAACCTGTGCTTATTATACATTATCCTCCCATAGCCAGTAACCTGTGTTTATTATACAATATCCTCCCATAGCCAGTAACCTGTGTTTATTATACATTATCCCCCCATAGCCAGTAACCTGTGTTTATTATACATTATCCCCCCATAGCCAGTAACCTGTGTTTATTATACACTATCTCCCCCATAGCCAGTAACCTGTGTTTATTATACATTATCCCCCCACAACCAGTAACCTGTGTTTATTATACATTATCCCCCCACATCCAGTAACCTGTGTTTATTATACATTATCCCCCCATAGCCAGTAACCTGTGTTTATCATACATTATCCCCATAGCCAGTAACCTGTGTTTATTATACATTATCCCCCACAACCAGTAACCTGTGTTTATTATACATTATCCCCCACAACCAGTAACCTGTGTTTATTATACATTATCCCCCTATAGCCAGTAACCTGTGTTTATTATACACTATCTCCCCCACATCCAGTAACCTGTGTTTATTATACATTATCCTCCCATAGCCAGTACCCTGTGCTTATTATACATTATCCTCCCATAGCCAGTAACCTGTGTTTATTAAACATTATCCTCCCATAGCCAGTAACCTGTGTTTATTATACATTATCCTCCCATAGCAAGTAACCTGTGTTTATTGTACATTATCCTCCCGTAGCAAGTAACCTGTGTTTATTATACATTATCCTCCCATAGCCAGTAACCTGTGTTTATTAAACATTATCCTCCCATAGCCAGTAACCTGTTTATTATACATTATCCTCCCATAGCCAGTAACCTGTGTTTATTATACATTATCCTCCCATAGCAAGTAACCTGTGTTTATTATACATTATCCTCCCATAGCAAGTAACCTGTGTTTATTATACATTATCCCCCCCATAACCAGTAACCTGTGTTTATTATACATTATCCACCAACAACCAGTAACCTGTGTTTATTATACATTATCCCCCCATAGCCAGTAACCTGTGTTTATTATACATTATCCTTCCCATAGCCAGTAACCTGTTTTTTTTATACATTATCCCCCCATAGCCAGTAACCTGTGTTTATTATACATTATCGCCCCCATAGCCAGTAACCTGTGTTTATTATACATTATCCCGCCATAGCCAGTAAACTGTGTTTATTATACATTATCCTCCCCATAGCCAGTAACCTGTTTTTTATACATTATCCCCCCATAGCCAGTAACCTGTGTTTATTATACATTATCCCCCCATAGCCAGTAACCTGTGTTTATTATACATTATCCCCCCATAGCCAGTAACCTGTGTTTATTATACATTATCCCTCCCATAGCCAGTAACCTGTGTTTATTATACATTATCCCCCACAACCAGTAACCTGTGTTTATTATACATCATCCCCCCATAGCCAGTAACCTGTGTTTATTATATATTATCCTCCCAGAGCAAGTAACCTGTGTTTATTATACATTATCCCCCCATAGCCAGTAACCTGTGTTTATTATACACTATCTCCCCCATAGCCAGTAATCTGTGTTTATTATACATTATCCCCCACAACCAGTAACCTGTGTTTATTATACATTATCCCCCCACATCCAGTAACCTGTGTTTATTATACATTATCCTCCCATAGCCAGTAACCTGTGTTTATTATACATTATCCCCCACATAGCCAGTAACCTGTGTTTATTATACATTATCCCCCACATAGCCAGTAACCTGTTTATTATACATTATCCACCCATAGCCAGTAACCTGTGTTTATTATACAATATCCTCCCATAGCCAGTAACCTGTTTATTATACATTATCCCCCACATAGCCAGTAACCTGTGTTTATTATACATTATCCCCCACATAGCCAGTAACCTGTTTATTATACATTATCCACCCATAGCCAGTAACCTGTGCTTATTATACATTATCCTCCCATAGCCAGTAACCTGTGTTTATTATACAATATCCTCCCATAGCCAGTAACCTGTGTTTATTATACATTATCCCCCCATAGCCAGTAACCTGTGTTTATTATACATTATCCCCCCATAGCCAGTAACCTGTGTTTATTATACACTATCTCCCCCATAGCCAGTAACCTGTGTTTATTATACATTATCCCCCCACAACCAGTAACCTGTGTTTATTATACATTATCCCCCCATATCCAGTAACCTGTGTTTATTATACATTATACCCCCATAGCCAGTAACCTGTGTTTATCATACATTATCCCCATAGCCAGTAACCTGTGTTTATTATACATTATCCCCCACAACCAGTAACCTGTGTTTATTATACATTATCCCCCACAACCAGTAACCTGTGTTTATTATACATTATCCCCCCATAGCCAGTAACCTGTGTTTATTATGCACTATCTCCCCCACATCCAGTAACCTGTGTTTATTATACATTATCCCCCCATAGCCAGTAACCTGTGTTTATTATACATTATCCCCCCATAGCCAGTAACCTGTGTTTATTATACACTATCTCCCCCATAGCCAGTAACCTGTGTTTATTATACATTATCCCCCCACAACCAGTAACCTGTGTTTATTATACATTATCCCCCCACATCCAGTAACCTGCTGTGTTTATTATACATTATACCCCCATAGCCAGTAACCTGTGTTTATCATACATTATCCCCATAGCCAGTAACCTGTGTTTATTATACATTATCCCCCACAACCAGTAACCTGTGTTTATTATACATTATCCCCCACAACCAGTAACCTGTGTTTATTATACATTATCCCCCCATAGCCAGTAACCTGTGTTTATTATGCACTATCTCCCCCACATCCAGTAACCTGTGTTTATTCTACATTATCCCCCCATAGCCAGTAACCTGTGTTTATTATACATTATCCCCCCATAGCCAGTAACCTGTGTTTATTATACACTATCTCCCCCATAGCAAGTAACCTGTGTTTATTATACATTATCCTCCCGTAGCAAGTAACCTGTGTTTATTATACATTATCCTCCCATAGCCAGTAACCTGTGTTTATTAAACATTATCCTCCCATAGCCAGTAACCTGTGTTTATTATACATTATCCTCCCATAGCCAGTGACCTGTGTTTATTATACATTATCCTCCCATAGCAAGTAACCTGTGTTTATTAAACATTATCCTCCCATAGCAAGTAACCTGTGTTTATTATACATTATCCCCCCATAACCAGTAACCTGTGTTTATTATACATTATCCCCCAACAACCAGTAACCTGTGTTTATTATACATTATCCTCCCCATAGCCAGTAACCTGTTTTTTTTATACATTATCCCCCCATAGCCAGTAACCTGTGTTTATTATACATTATCGCCCCCTTAGCCAGTAACCTGTGTTTATTATACATTATCCCGCCATAGCCAGTAAACTGTGTTTATTATTCATTATCCCCCCATAGCCAGTAACCTGTGCTTATTATACATTATCCCCCCATAGCCAGTAACCTGTGTTTATTATACATTATCCCTCCCATAGCCAGTAACCTGTGTTTATTATACATTATCGCCCACAACCAGTAACCTGTGTTTATTATACATTATCCCCCCATAGCCAGTAACCTGTGTTTATTATACATTATCCTCCCAGAGCAAGTAACCTGTGTTTATTATACATTATCCCCCCATAGCCAGTAACCTGTGTTTATTATACATTATCCTCCCATAGCCAGTAACCTGTGTTTATTATACATTATCCCCCACATAGCCAGTAACCTGTGTTTATTATACATTATCACCCACATAGCCAGTAACCTGTGTTTATTATACATTATCCTCCCCATAGCCAGTAACCTGTGTTTATTATACATTATCCCCCCATAGCCAGTAACCTGTGTTTATTATACATTATCCTCCCATAGCCAGTAACCTGTGTTTATTATACATTATCCTCCCCATAGCCAGTAACCTGTTTTTTATACATTATCACCCCATAGCCAGTAACCTGTGTTTATTATACATTATCCCCCCCATAGCCAGTAACCTGTGTTTATTATACATTATCCCCCCCATAGCCAGTAACCTGTGTTTATTATACATTATCCTCCCATAGCCAGTAACCTGTGTTTATTATACATTATCCTCCCATAGCAAGTAACCTGTGTTTAATTTTTTTTTTTTTTTTTTTTGTAAATCTCTCTTTTATTATGGCATATGCGTTATGGGGTACAAAAGAGAAAGAGGAGGCATTGTGGGGTAACATGAGTAAATAATATCAAGATGGTGTGCAATGCACCTCAAAGAAAGATTGCCATGGGTTATTTTTTTGTGAAACACTCATGCAAACAGAGTGATACAAGCTTGGTTGAGAAACAATATTAATAAAGATAGGCTTCATATACAGGTTTGATGTTCATGGCTAAACACGATATAACAAATTGGTCTAAAGTGTGACAATGCTTAAGCCTTTACTGCAAATTGAAGCTTATATTAAACACGATATATGAAGGAGCAATCTAAAATAACGATTCCGTGAGTCACATTAACTAGGCTAAGCATCGCTAACGGAGCGTTTGTTTAAGAAACTTATATTTTAACACGCTTGATATGATTCAGGCTAACATGTCTAGATGTGCGGTATGAGGAAGATGGTGGACGTCTATATATTGAGCTTGTAACTAACACAAGGTAGATCAACTATGCCACAATGAAGTTATTCAGTAGGTAAAGGGATTGTGGCTAAGACATAGCTTATTACAAGGCCACAGTAGCTTAGTGAGTACTAGGGGAGACATCGACAGGGTTACACCTGGCTGCGCTAGGGTGATAGTTAGGCCTCTGGTAACGTACAAATGAGCAGTAATTGAGACAACGAAAACAAACAATGCAGGTAACATAAAAGAAGAACCAAACGTTGTAATAGGGGGTCCATTCGAGGCATATGAGGCTGGGTTACAACGAGTAATGTGCCTGAAATTGAGTCCAAGTCCCTGGTGGATCAGCCGATGCCGTTTTGGGGCTGAGTATGTGCCCCCTGCATTGGTCGGTGCACTTGGCCCGGTCTCTCTAGTGTGTGGGAGCTTGGTGTCCCTGTGTCGTTTGGATGTGCGTTGGTCTGTGAGATGATCCCCCGGTGTCCCCTTGCGCCGTGCAGGAGAAGATGCGAACCTGGCTGGACTTCGGCTCTTGGAGCTTGTAGGTAGCTTGTGTGGGAGGCCAGTCTAGCAGGCTCGTGCTCTAAGGGGTGAGGGTCAGTATTTGCACTCGTGCTGCATGGCGCCGCTGTGCAGGTTGCAGATGTCGCTGGGCGGGAAGTGGGTCTGGCAAGAAGCGTGGTCCCCTTCTGGTGAGCATTCGAGCGGGAGCTAGCGCCCGGGAGTTGTAGTGTTTTTTTTTGCTGTTTGGGCGCCTGGTGTAACCACCGTCGGGCGGCCGCCCTGGGTGCCACTGGCGGTTGTCTGCTTAGGTGGCGGCGGGTCGTGGGGCGTATCCACGCCGCTGCGTGTTTCAATACCTGCGTAAAGGTCTGGTCTTTAGTGTGGAGTACTGACCAGAGGCGTGCTCTCAGCCGGTCAAAGAACTCCAGAGCGTGTACAGGTGGCTTGATGCGAGTTCTCCCCTTCACGGGTCTCGTCCTAGCCGCCATCTTGGTTGGGCCCTTGCAGTGCTGCCTGTCTGCTGGTTCTGTCGCTTGGATGGGGGTAACCGTCCCCAGCGAGGACCGGGATAACCCCCGCCGGTCCATTGGGGGGGGTAGCAGGGCTGTGCGTGTGTCTCGTGTGGAAGCGGGTCCCTTGCCGGGCGGTCGGCCGCCTCCACCCTGCTGCAGGCTCCGCTCCGTTTTAGGCCTCATGGCCGGTTCAGGCTCTACCGGCGCGGATCGGTGCTCCCTGCTAGGATCCCTGCTAGGTACTGCAGCCCGATCCAAGCACCCTGAGTCGCCAGCACCCGTGGTTTGGACAGAATTGTCGAATTCGTGGCTGCTGGTGCCGGAGGACTCAGGACGCACGTCTGGCCATCTTGGCTGTCAGGCCCCGCCCCCAGTAACCTGTGTTTATTATACATTATCCTCCCATAGCAAGTAACCTGTGTTTATTATACATTATCCTTCCATAGCCAGTAACCTGTGTTTATTATACATTATCCTCCCATAGCAAGTAACCTGTGTTTATTATACATTATCCTCCCATAGCAAGTAACCTGTGTTTATTATACATTATCCTCCCATAGCAAGTAACCTGTGTTTATTATACATTATCCTCCCATAGCAAGTAACCTGTGTTTATTATACATTATCCTTCTATAGCCAGTAACCTGTGTTTATTATACATTATCCTCCCATAGCAAGTAACCTGTGTTTATTACACATTATCCTCCCATAGCAAGTAACCTGTGTTTATTATACATTATCCTCCCATAGCCAGTAACCTGTGTTTATTATACATTATCCTCCCAAAGCAAGTAACCTGTGTTTATTATACATTATCCTCCCCATAGCCAGTAACCTGTTTTTTTATACATTATCCCCCCATAGCCAGTAACCTGTGTTTATTATACATTATCACCCCCATAGCCAGTAACCTGTGTTTATTATACATTATCCCGCCATAGCCAGTAAACTGTGTTTTGTATACATTATCCTACCCATAGCCAGTAACCTGTTTTTTTATACATTATCCCCCCATAGCCAGTAACCAGTAACCTGTGTTTATTATACATTATCCTCCCATAGCAAGTAACCTGTGTTTATTATACATTATCCTTCCATAGCCAGTAACCTGTGTTTATTATACATTATCCTCCCATAGCAAGTAACCTGTGTTTATTATACATTATCCTCCCATAGCAAGTAACCTGTGTTTATTATACATTATCCTCCCATAGCAAGTAACCTGTGTTTATTATACATTATCCTTCTATAGCCAGTAACCTGTGTTTATTATACATTATCCTCCCATAGCAAGTAACCTGTGTTTATTACACATTATCCTCCCATAGCAAGTAACCTGTGTTTATTATACATTATCCTCCCATAGCCAGTAACCTGTGTTTATTATACATTATCCTCCCAAAGCAAGTAACCTGTGTTTATTATACATTATCCTCCCCATAGCCAGTAACCTGTTTTTTTATACATTATCCCCCCATAGCCAGTAACCTGTGTTTATTATACATTATCACCCCCATAGCCAGTAACCTGTGTTTATTATACATTATCCCGCCATAGCCAGTAAACTGTGTTTTGTATACATTATCCTACCCATAGCCAGTAACCTGTTTTTTTATACATTATCCCCCCATAGCCAGTAACCAGTGTTTATTATACATTATCCCCCATAGCTAGTAACCTGTGTTTATTATACATTATCCCCCCATAGCCAGTAACCTGTGCTTATTATACATTATCCTCCCATAGCCAGTAACCTGTGTTTATTATCCATTATCCCTCCATAGCCAGTAACCTGTGTTTATTATCCATTATCCCCCCACAACCAGTAACCTGTGTTTATTATACATTATCCCTCCCATAGCCAGTAACCTGTGCTTATTATACATTATCCCTCCATAGCCAGTAACCTGTGTTCATTATACATTATCGTCCCACAACCACTAACCTGTGTTTATTATACAATATCCCCCCACATCCAGTAACCTGTGTTTATTATAAATTATCCCCCCATAGCCAGTAACCTGTGTTTATTATACATTATCCCCCCCATAGCCAGTAACCTGTGTTTATCATATATTATCCCCCACATAGCCAGTAACCTGTGTTTATTATACATTATCCCCCCCATAGCCAGTAACCTATTTATTATACATTATCCACCCATAGCCAGTAACCTGTGTTTATTATCTATTATCCCCCCACAACCAGTAACCTGTGTTTATTATACATTATCCTCCCATAGCCAGTAACCTGTGTTTATATACATTATCCCCCCATAGCCAGTAACCTGTGTTTATTATACATTATCCTCCCCATAGCCAGTAACCTGTTTTATTATACATTATCCTCCCATAGCCAGTAACCTGTGTTTATTATACATTATCCCCCCATAGCCAGTAACCTGTGTTTATTATACATTATCCCCCCACAACCAGTAACCTGTGTTTATTATACATTATCCTCCCATAGCCAGTAACCTGTGTTTATTATACATTATCCTCCCATAGCCTGTAACCTGTGTTTATTAAACAATATCCTCACATAGCCAGTAACCTGTGTTTATTATAAATTATCCCCCCATAGCCAGTAACCTGTGTTTATTATACATTATCCCCCCCATAGCCAGTAACCTGTGTTTATCATACATTATCCCCCACATAGCCAGTAACCTGTGTTTATTATACATTATCCCCCCCATAGCCAGTAACCTATTTATTATACATTATCCACCCATAGCCAGTAACCTGTGCTTATTATACATTATCCTCCCATAGCCAGTAACCTGTGTTTATTATCCATTATCCCTCCATAGCCAGTAACCTGTGTTTATTATCTATTATCCCCCCACAACCAGTAACCTGTGTTTATTATACATTATCCTCCCATAGCCAGTAACCTGTGTTTATATACATTATCCCCCCATAGCCAGTAACCTGTGTTTATTATACATTATCCTCCCCATAGCCAGTAACCTGTTTTATTATACATTATCCTCCCATAGCCAGTAACCTGTGTTTATTATACATTATCCCCCCATAGCCAGTAACCTGTGTTTATTATACATTATCCCCCCACAACCAGTAACCTGTGTTTATTATACATTATCCTCCCATAGCCAGTAACCTGTGTTTATTATACATTATCCTCCCATAGCCTGTAACCTGTGTTTATTAAACAATATCCTCACATAGCCAGTAACCTGTGTTTATTATACATTATCCCCCCCATAGCCAGTAACCTGTGTTTATTATACATTATCCTCCCATAGCCAGTAACCTGTGTTTATTAAACATTATCCTCCCATAGCCAGTAGCCTGTGTTTATTATACATTATCCTTCCATAGCCAGTAACCTGTGTTTATTATACATTATCCTCCCATAGCCAGTAACCTGTGTTTATTATACATTATCCCCCCACAACCAGTAACCTGTGTTTATTATACATTATCCCCCAACAACCAGTAACCTGTGTTTATTATACATTATCCCCCCACAACCAGTAATCTGTGTTTATTATACATTATCCCCCACAACCAGTAACCTGTGTTTATTATACATTATCCCCCCATAGCCAGTAACCTGTGTTTATTATACATTATCCTCCCAGAGCAAGTAACCTGTGTTTATTATACATTATCCCCCCATAGCCAGTAACCTGTGTTTATTATACACTATCTCCCCCATAGCCAGTAACCTGTGTTTATTATACATTATCCCCCCACAACCAGTAACCTGTGTTTATTATACATTATCCCCCCACATCAAGTAACTTGTGTTTATTATACATTATCCCCCCATAGCCAGTAACCTGTGTTTATTATACATTATCCCCCCATAGCCAGTAACCTGTGTTTATCATACATTATCCCCCATAGCCAGTAACCTGTGTTTATTATACATTATCCTCCCATAGCCAGTAACCTGTGTTTATTATACATTATCCCCCACATAGCCAGTAACCTGTGTTTATTATACATTATCCCCCACATAGCCAGTAACCTGTTTATTATACATTATCCACCCATAGCCAGTAACCTGTGTTTATTATACATTATCCACCCATAGCCAGTAAACTGTGCTTATTATACATTATCCTCCCATAGCCAGTAACCTGTGTTTATTATACAATATCCTCCCATAGCCAGTAACCTGTGTTTATTATACATTATCCCCCCATAGCCAGTAACCTGTGTTTATTATACATTATCCCCCCATAGCCAGTAACCTGTGTTTATTATACACTATCTCCCCCATAGCCAGTAACCTGTGTTTATTATACATTATCCCCCCACAACCAGTAACCTGTGTTTATTATACATTATCCCCCCACATCCAGTAACCTGTGTTTATTATACATTATCCCCCCATAGCCAGTAACCTGTGTTTATTATACATTATCCCCCCATAGCCAGTAACCTGTGTTTATCATACATTATCCCCCATAGCCAGTAACCTGTGTTTATTATACATTATCCTCCCATAGCCAGTAACCTGTGTTTATTATACATTATCCCCCACATAGCCAGTAACCTGTGTTTATTATATATTATCCCCCCACAACCAGTAACCTGTGTTTATTATACATTATCCCCCCACATCCAGTAACCTGTGTTTATTATACATTATCCCCCCATAGCCAGTAACCTGTGTTTATTATACATTATCCCCCCATAGCCAGTAACCTGTGTTTATCATACATTATCCCCCATAGCCAGTAACCTGTGTTTATTATACATTATCCTCCCATAGCCAGTAACCTGTGTTTATTATACATTATCCCCCACATAGCCAGTAACCTGTGTTTATTATACATTATCCCCCACATAGCCAGTAACCTGTTTATTATACATTATCCACCCATAGCCAGTAACCTGTGTTTATTATACAATATCCTCCCATAGCCAGTAACCTGTTTATTATACATTATCCCCCACATAGCCAGTAACCTGTGTTTATTATACATTATCCCCCACATAGCCAGTAACCTATTTATTATACATTATCCACCCATAGCCAGTAACCTGTGCTTATTATACATTATCCTCCCATAGCCAGTAACCTGTGTTT
Source organism: Pelobates fuscus (assembly GCF_036172605.1). Taxonomy (NCBI): domain Eukaryota; kingdom Metazoa; phylum Chordata; class Amphibia; order Anura; family Pelobatidae; genus Pelobates; species Pelobates fuscus. Next base: position 144,017,074 of record NC_086318.1, read on the forward strand.
ATTATCCATTATCCCTCCATAGCCAGTAACCTGTGTTTATTATCTATTATCCCCCCACAACCAGTAACCTGTGTTTATTATACATTATCCTCCCATAGCCAGTAACCTGTGTTTATATACATTATCCCCCCATAGCCAGTAACCTGTGTTTATTATACATTATCCTCCCCATAGCCAGTAACCTGTTTTATTATACATTATCCTCCCATAGCCAGTAACCTGTGTTTATTATACATTATCCCCCCATAGCCAGTAACCTGTGTTTATTATACATTATCCCCCCACAACCAGTAACCTGTGTTTATTATACATTATCCTCCCATAGCCAGTAACCTGTGTTTATTATACATTATCCTCCCATAGCCTGTAACCTGTGTTTATTAAACAATATCCTCACATAGCCAGTAACCTGTGTTTATTATAAATTATCCCCCCATAGCCAGTAACCTGTGTTTATTATACATTATCCCCCCCATAGCCAGTAACCTGTGTTTATCATACATTATCCCCCACATAGCCAGTAACCTGTGTTTATTATACATTATCCCCCCCATAGCCAGTAACCTATTTATTATACATTATCCACCCATAGCCAGTAACCTGTGCTTATTATACATTATCCTCCCATAGCCAGTAACCTGTGTTTATTATCCATTATCCCTCCATAGCCAGTAACCTGTGTTTATTATCTATTATCCCCCCACAACCAGTAACCTGTGTTTATTATACATTATCCTCCCATAGCCAGTAACCTGTGTTTATATACATTATCCCCCCATAGCCAGTAACCTGTGTTTATTATACATTATCCTCCCCATAGCCAGTAACCTGTTTTATTATACATTATCCTCCCATAGCCAGTAACCTGTGTTTATTATACATTATCCCCCCACAACCAGTAACCTGTGTTTATTATACATTATCCTCCCATAGCCAGTAACCTGTGTTTATATACATTATCCCCCCATAGCCAGTAACCTGTTTTATTATACATTATCCTCCCATAGCCAGTAACCTGTGTTTATTATCTATTATCCCCCCACAACCAGTAACCTGTGTTTATTATACATTATCCTCCCATAGCCAGTAACCTGTGTTTATATACATTATCCCCCCATAGCCAGTAACCTGTGTTTATTATACATTATCCTCCCCATAGCCAGTAACCTGTTTTATTATACATTATCCTCCCATAGCCAGTAACCTGTGTTTATTATACATTATCCCCCCATAGCCAGTAACCTGTGTTTATTATACATTATCCCCCCACAACCAGTAACCTGTGTTTATTATACATTATCCTCCCATAGCCAGTAACCTGTGTTTATTATACATTATCCTCCCATAGCCTGTAACCTGTGTTTATTAAACAATATCCTCACATAGCCAGTAACCTGTGTTTATTATACATTATCCCCCCCATAGCCAGTAACCTGTGTTTATTATACATTATCCTCCCATAGCCAGTAACCTGTGTTTATTAAACATTATCCTCCCATAGCCAGTAGCCTGTGTTTATTATACATTATCCTTCCATAGCCAGTAACCTGTGTTTATTATACATTATCCTCCCATAGCCAGTAACCTGTGTTTATTATACATTATCCCCCCACAACCAGTAACCTGTGTTTATTATACATTATCCCCCAACAACCAGTAACCTGTGTTTATTATACATTATCCCCCCACAACCAGTAATCTGTGTTTATTATACATTATCCCCCACAACCAGTAACCTGTGTTTATTATACATTATCCCCCCATAGCCAGTAACCTGTGTTTATTATACATTATCCTCCCAGAGCAAGTAACCTGTGTTTATTATACATTATCCCCCCATAGCCAGTAACCTGTGTTTATTATACACTATCTCCCCCATAGCCAGTAACCTGTGTTTATTATACATTATCCCCCCACAACCAGTAACCTGTGTTTATTATACATTATCCCCCCACATCAAGTAACCTGTGTTTATTATACATTATCCCCCCATAGCCAGTAACTTGTGTTTATTATACATTATCCCCCCATAGCCAGTAACCTGTGTTTATCATACATTATCCCCCATAGCCAGTAACCTGTGTTTATTATACATTATCCTCCCATAGCCAGTAACCTGTGTTTATTATACATTATCCCCCACATAGCCAGTAACCTGTGTTTATTATACATTATCCCCCACATAGCCAGTAACCTGTTTATTATACATTATCCACCCATAGCCAGTAACCTGTGTTTATTATACATTATCCACCCATAGCCAGTAAACTGTGCTTATTATACATTATCCTCCCATAGCCAGTAACCTGTGTTTATTATACAATATCCTCCCATAGCCAGTAACCTGTGTTTATTATACATTATCCCCCCATAGCCAGTAACCTGTGTTTATTATACATTATCCCCCCATAGCCAGTAACCTGTGTTTATTATACACTATCTCCCCCATAGCCAGTAACCTGTGTTTATTATACATTATCCCCCCACAACCAGTAACCTGTGTTTATTATACATTATCCCCCCACATCCAGTAACCTGTGTTTATTATACATTATCCCCCCATAGCCAGTAACCTGTGTTTATTATACATTATCCCCCCATAGCCAGTAACCTGTGTTTATCATACATTATCCCCCATAGCCAGTAACCTGTGTTTATTATACATTATCCTCCCATAGCCAGTAACCTGTGTTTATTATACATTATCCCCCACATAGCCAGTAACCTGTGTTTATTATATATTATCCCCCCACAACCAGTAACCTGTGTTTATTATACATTATCCCCCCACATCCAGTAACCTGTGTTTATTATACATTATCCCCCCATAGCCAGTAACCTGTGTTTATTATACATTATCCCCCCATAGCCAGTAACCTGTGTTTATCATACATTATCCCCCATAGCCAGTAACCTGTGTTTATTATACATTATCCTCCCATAGCCAGTAACCTGTGTTTATTATACATTATCCCCCACATAGCCAGTAACCTGTGTTTATTATACATTATCCCCCACATAGCCAGTAACCTGTTTATTATACATTATCCACCCATAGCCAGTAACCTGTGTTTATTATACAATATCCTCCCATAGCCAGTAACCTGTTTATTATACATTATCCCCCACATAGCCAGTAACCTGTGTTTATTATACATTATCCCCCACATAGCCAGTAACCTGTTTATTATACATTATCCACCCATAGCCAGTAACCTGTGCTTATTATACATTATCCTCCCATAGCCAGTAACGTGTGTTTATTATACAATATCCTCCCATAGCCAGTAACCTGTGTTTATTATACATTATCCCCCCATAGCCAGTAACCTGTGTTTATTATACATTATCCCCCCATAGCCAGTAACCTGTGTTTATTATACATTATCCCCCACAACCAGTAACCTGTGTTTATTATACATTATCCCCCACAACCAGTAACCTGTGTTTATTATACATTATCCCCTCATAGCCAGTAACCTGTGTTTATTATACACTATCTCCCCCACATCCAGTAACCTGTGTTTATTATACATTATCCCCCCATAGCCAGTAACCTGTGTTTATTATACATTATCCCCCCATAGCCAGTAACCTGTGTTTATTATACATTATCCTCCCATAGCCAGTAACCTGTGTTTATTATCCATTATCCCCCCACAACCAGTAACCTGTGTTTATTATACATTATCCTCCCATAGCCAGTACCCTGTGTTTATTATACATTATCCCCCTTTATAGCCAGTAACCTGTGTTTATTATACATTATCCTCCCCATAGCCAGTAACCTGTGTTTATTATACAATATCCTCCCATAGCCAGTAACCTGTGTTTATTATACATTATCCCCATCATAGCCAGTAACCTGTGTTTATTATACATTATCCTCCCATAGCCAGTAACCTGTGTTTATTAAACATTATCCTCCCATAGCCAGTAACCTGTGTTTATTATACAATATCCTCCCATAGCCAGTAACCTGTGTTTATTATACATTATCCCCCACATAGCCAGTAACCTGTGTTTATTATACATTATCCCCCCCATAGCCAGTAACCTGTTTATAATACATTATCCACCCATAGCCAGTAACCTGTGCTTATTATACATTATCCTCCCATAGCCAGTAACCTGTGTTTATTATCCATTATCCCTCCATAGCCAGTAACCTGTGTTTATTATCCATTATCCCCCCACAACCAGTAACCTGTGTTTATTATACATTATCCTCCCATAGCCAGTACCCTGTGTTTATTATACATTATCCCCCCCATAGCCAGTAACCTGTGTTTATTATACATTATCCTCCCCATAGCCAGTAACCTGTTTATAATACATTATCCACCCATAGCCAGTAACCTGTGCTTATTATACATTATCCTCCCATAGCCAGTAACCTGTTTATTATCCATTATCCCTCCATAGCCAGTAACCTGTGTTTATTATACATTATCCTCCCATAGCCAGCACCCTGTGTTTATTATACATTATCCCCCCCATAGCCAGTAACCTGTGTTTATTATACATTATCCTCCCCATAGCCAGTAACCTGTTTATTATCCATTATCCCTCCATAGCCAGTAACCTGTGTTTATTATACATTATCCCCCACATAGTCAGTAACCTGTTTATTATACATTATCCACCCATAGCCAGTAACCTGTGTTTATTATACAATATCCTCCCATAGCCAGTAACCTGTTTATTATACATTATCCCCCACATAGCCAGTAACCTGTGTTTATTATATATTATCCCCCACAACCAGTAACCTGTGTTTATTATACATTATCCCCCACAACCAGTAACCTGTGTTTATTATACATTATCCCCTCATAGCCAGTAACCTGTGTTTATTATACACTATCTCCCCCACATCCAGTAACCTGTGTTTATTATACATTATCCCCCCATAGCCAGTAACCTGTGTTTATTATACATTATCCCCCCATAGCCAGTAACCTGTGTTTATTATACATTATCCTCCCATAGCCAGTAACCTGTGTTTATTATCCATTATCCTCCCCATAGCCAGTAACCTGTGTTTATTATACAATATCCTCCCATAGCCAGTAACCTGTGTTTATTATACATTATCCCCATCATAGCTAGTAACCTGTGTTTATTATACATTATCCTCCCATAGCCAGTAACCTGTGTTTATTAAACATTATCCTCCCATAGCCAGTAACCTGTGTTTATTATACAATATCCTCCCATAGCCAGTAACCTGTGTTTATTATACATTATCCCCCACATAGCCAGTAACCTGTGTTTATTATACATTATCCCCCCCCATAGCCAGTAACCTGTTTATAATACATTATCCACCCATAGCCAGTAACCTGTGCTTAATATACATTATCCTCCCATAGCCAGTAACCTGTGTTTATTATCCATTATCCCTCCATAGCCAGTAACCTGTGTTTATTATCCATTATCCCCCCACAACCAGTAACCTGTGTTTATTATACATCATCCTCCCATAGCCAGTACCCTGTGTTTATTATACATTATCCCCCCATAGCCAGTAACCTGTGTTTATTATACACTATCCTCCCCATAGCCAGTAACCTGTTTATAATACATTATCCACCCATAGCCAGTAACCTGTGCTTATTATACATTATCCTCCCATAGCCAGTAACCTGTTTATTATCCATTATCCCTCCATAGCCAGTAACCTGTGTTTATTATACATTATCCTCCCATAGCCAGCACCCTGTGTTTATTATACATTATCCCCCCCATAGCCAGTAACCTGTGTTTATTATACATTATCCTCCCCATAGCCAGTAACCTGTGTTTATTATACATTATCCTCCCCATAGCCAGTAACCTGTTTATAATACATTATCCACCCATAGCCAGTAACCTGTGCTTATTATACATTATCCTCCCATAGCCAGTAACCTGTGTTTATTATCCATTATCCCTCCATAGCCAGTAACCTGTGTTTATTATCCATTATCCCCCCACAACAGGTAACCTGTGTTTATTATACATTATCCTCCCATAGCCAGTACCCTGTGTTTATTATACATTATCCCCCCCATAGCCAGTAACCTGTGTTTATTATACATTATCCTCCCCATAGCCAGTAACCTGTGTTTATTATACAATATCCTCCCATAGCCAGTAACCTTTGTTTATTATACATTATCTCCCACATAGCCAGTAACCTGTGTTTATTATACATTATCCCCCCCATAGCCAGTAACCTGTTTATAATACATTATCCACCCTTAGCCAGTAACCTGTGCTTATTATACATTATCCTCCCATAGCCAGTAACCTGTGTTTATTATCCATTATCCCTCCATAGCCAGTAACCTGTGTTTATTATCCATTATCCCCCCACAACCAGTAACCTGTGTTTATTATACATTATCCTCCCATAGCCAGTACCCTGTGTTTATTATACATTATCCCCCCCATAGCCAGTAACCTGTGTTTATTATACATTATCCTCCCCATAGCCAGTAACCTGTTTATTATACAATATCCTCCCATAGCCAGTAACCTGTGTTTATTATACATTATCCCCATCATAGCCAGTAACCTGTGTTTATTATACATTATCCTCCCATAGCCAGTAACCTGTGTTTATTAAAGATTATCCTCCCATAGCCAGTAACCTGTGTTTATTATACAATATCCTCCCATAGCCAGTAACCTGTGTTTATTATACATTATCCCCCACATAGCCAGTAACCTGTGTTTATTATACATTATCCCCCCCATAGCCAGTAACCTGTTTATAATACATTATCCACCCATAGCCAGTAACCTGTGCTTATTATACATTATCCTCCCATAGCCAGTAACCTGTGTTTATTATCCATTATCCCTCCATAGCCAGTAACCTGTGTTTATTATCCATTATCCCCCCACAACCAGTAACCTGTGTTTATTATACATTATCCTCCCATAGCCAGTACCCTGTGTTTATTATACATTATCCCCCCCATAGCCAGTAACCTGTGTTTATTATACACTATCCTCCCCATAGCCAGTAACCTGTTTATAATACATTATCCACCCATAGCCAGTAACCTGTGCTTATTATACATTATCCTCCCATAGCCAGTAACCTGTTTATTATCCATTATCCCTCCATAGCCAGTAACCTGTGATTATTATACATTATCCTCCCATAGCCAGCACCCTGTGTTTATTATACATTATCCCCCCCATAGCCAGTAACCTGTGTTTATTATACATTATCCTCCCCATAGCCAGTAACCTGTGTTTATTATACATTATCCTCCCCATAGCCAGTAACCTGTTTATAATACATTATCCACCCATAGCCAGTAACCTGTGCTTATTATACATTATCCTCCCATAGCCAGTAACCTGTGTTTATTATCCATTATCCCTCCATAGCCAGTAACCTGTGTTTATTATCCATTATCCCCCACAACAGGTAACCTGTGTTTATTATACATTATCCTCCCATAGCCAGTACCCTGTGTTTATTATACATTATCCCCCCATAGCCAGTAACCTGTGTTTATTATACATTATCCTCCCCATAGCCAGTAACCTGTGTTTATTATACAATATCCTCCCATAGCCAGTAACCTTTGTTTATTATACATTATCCCCCTCATAGCCAGTAACCTGTGTTTATTATACATTATCCTCCCATAGCCAGTAACCTGTGTTTATTAAACATTATCCTCCCATAGCCAGTAACCTGTGTTTATTATACATTATCCTCCCATAGCAAGTAACCTGTGTTTATTATACATTATCCTCAAGTAGCAAGTAACCTGTGTTTATTATACATTATCCTCCCATAGCCAGTAACCTGTGTTTATTAAACATTATCCTCCCATAGCCAGTAACCTGTTTTTTTATACATTATCCCCCCATAGCCAGTAACCTGTGTTTATTATACATTATCGCCCCCATAGCCAGTAAACTGTGTTTATTATACATTATCCCGCCATAGCCAGTACCCTGTGTTTATTATACATTATCCCCCCCATAGCCAGTAACCTGTGTTTATTATACATTATCCTCCCCATAGCCAGTAACCTGTTTATTATACAATATCCTCCCATAGCCAGTAACCTGTGTTTATTATACATTATCCCCATCATAGCCAGTAACCTGTGTTTATTATACATTATCCTCCCATAGCCAGTAACCTGTGTTTATTAAAGATTATCCTCCCATAGCCAGTAACCTGTGTTTATTATACAATATCCTCCCATAGCCAGTAACCTGTGTTTATTATACATTATCCCCCACATAGCCAGTAACCTGTGTTTATTATACATTATCCCCCCCATAGCCAGTAACCTGTTTATAATACATTATCCACCCATAGCCAGTAACCTGTGCTTATTATACATTATCCTCCCATAGCCAGTAACCTGTGTTTATTATCCATTATCCCTCCATAGCCAGTAACCTGTGTTTATTATCCATTATCCCCCCACAACCAGTAACCTGTGTTTATTATACATTATCCTCCCATAGCCAGTACCCTGTGTTTATTATACATTATCCCCCCCATAGCCAGTAACCTGTGTTTATTATACACTATCCTCCCCATAGCCAGTAACCTGTTTATAATACATTATCCACCCATAGCCAGTAACCTGTGCTTATTATACATTATCCTCCCATAGCCAGTAACCTGTTTATTATCCATTATCCCTCCATAGCCAGTAACCTGTGATTATTATACATTATCCTCCCATAGCCAGCACCCTGTGTTTATTATACATTATCCCCCCCATAGCCAGTAACCTGTGTTTATTATACATTATCCTCCCCATAGCCAGTAACCTGTGTTTATTATACATTATCCTCCCCATAGCCAGTAACCTGTTTATAATACATTATCCACCCATAGCCAGTAACCTGTGCTTATTATACATTATCCTCCCATAGCCAGTAACCTGTGTTTATTATCCATTATCCCTCCATAGCCAGTAACCTGTGTTTATTATCCATTATCCCCCACAACAGGTAACCTGTGTTTATTATACATTATCCTCCCATAGCCAGTACCCTGTGTTTATTATACATTATCCCCCCATAGCCAGTAACCTGTGTTTATTATACATTATCCCCATCATAGCCAGTAACCTGTGTTTATTATACATTATCCTCCCATAGCCAGTAACCTGTGTTTATTAAAGATTATCCTCCCATAGCCAGTAACCTGTGTTTATTATACAATATCCTCCCATAGCCAGTAACCTGTGTTTATTATACATTATCCCCCACATAGCCAGTAACCTGTGTTTATTATACATTATCCCCCCCATAGCCAGTAACCTGTTTATAATACATTATCCACCCATAGCCAGTAACCTGTGCTTATTATACATTATCCTCCCATAGCCAGTAACCTGTGTTTATTATCCATTATCCCTCCATAGCCAGTAACCTGTGTTTATTATCCATTATCCCCCCACAACCAGTAACCTGTGTTTATTATACATTATCCTCCCATAGCCAGTACCCTGTGTTTATTATACATTATCCCCCCCATAGCCAGTAACCTGTGTTTATTATACACTATCCTCCCCATAGCCAGTAACCTGTTTATAATACATTATCCACCCATAGCCAGTAACCTGTGCTTATTATACATTATCCTCCCATAGCCAGTAACCTGTTTATTATCCATTATCCCTCCATAGCCAGTAACCTGTGATTATTATACATTATCCTCCCATAGCCAGCACCCTGTGTTTATTATACATTATCCCCCCCATAGCCAGTAACCTGTGTTTATTATACATTATCCTCCCCATAGCCAGTAACCTGTGTTTATTATACATTATCCTCCCCATAGCCAGTAACCTGTTTATAATACATTATCCACCCATAGCCAGTAACCTGTGCTTATTATACATTATCCTCCCATAGCCAGTAACCTGTGTTTATTATCCATTATCCCTCCATAGCCAGTAACCTGTGTTTATTATCCATTATCCCCCACAACAGGTAACCTGTGTTTATTATACATTATCCTCCCATAGCCAGTACCCTGTGTTTATTATACATTATCCCCCCATAGCCAGTAACCTGTGTTTATTATACATTATCCTCCCCATAGCCAGTAACCTGTGTTTATTATACAATATCCTCCCATAGCCAGTAACCTTTGTTTATTATACATTATCCCCCTCATAGCCAGTAACCTGTGTTTATTATACATTATCCTCCCATAGCCAGTAACCTGTGTTTATTAAACATTATCCTCCCATAGCCAGTAACCTGTGTTTATTATACATTATCCTCCCATAGCAAGTAACCTGTGTTTATTATACATTATCCTCCCGTAGCAAGTAACCTGTGTTTATTATACATTATCCTCCCATAGCCAGTAACCTGTGTTTATTAAACATTATCCTCCCATAGCCAGTAACCTGTTTTTTTATACATTATCCCCCCATAGCCAGTAACCTGTGTTTATTATACATTATCGCCCCCATAGCCAGTAAACTGTGTTTATTATACATTATCCCGCCATAGCCAGTAAACTGTGTTTATTATACATTATCCTCCCCATAGCCAGTAACCTGTTTTTTATACATTATCCCCCCATAGCCAGTAACCTGTGTTTATTATACATTATCCCCCCATAGCCAGTAACCTGTGTTTATTATACATTATCCCCCCATAGCCAGTAACCTGTGTTTATTATACATTATCCCCCCCACAACCAGTAACCTGTGTTTATTATACATTATCCTCCCATAGCCAGTACCCTGTGTTTATTATACATTATCCCCCCATAGCCAGTAACCTGTGTTTATTATACATTATCCTCCCCATAGCCAGTAACCTGTTTATAATACATTATCCACCCATAGCCAGTAAACTGTGCTTATTATACATTATCCTCCCATAGCCAGTAACCTGTGTTTATTATCCATTATCCCTCCATAGCCAGTAACCTGTTTATTATCCATTATCCCCCCACAACAGGTAACCTGTGTTTATTATACATTATCCTCCCATAGCCAGTACCCTGTGTTTATTATACATTATCCCCCCATAGCCAGTAACCTGTGTTTATTATACATTATCCTCCCCATAGCCAGTAACCTGTGTTTATTATACAATATCCTCCCATAGCCAGTAACCTTTGTTTATTATACATTATCCCCCTCATAGCCAGTAACCTGTGTTTATTATACATTATCCTCCCATAGCCAGTAACCTGTGTTTATTAAACATTATCCTCCCATAGCCAGTAACCTGTGTTTATTATACATTATCCTCCCATAGCAAGTAACCTGTGTTTATTATACATTATCCACCCATAGCCAGTAACCTGTGTTTATTATACAATATCCTCCCATAGCCAGTAACCTGTTTATTATACATTATCCCCCACATAGCCAGTAACCTGTGTTTATTATACATTATCCCCCACATTGCCAGTAACCTGTTTATTATACATTACCCACCCATAGCCAGTAACCTGTGCTTATTATACATTATCCTCCCATAGCCAGTAACCTGTGTTTATTATACAATATCCTCCCATAGCCAGTAACCTGTGTTTATTATACATTATCCCCCCATAGCCAGTAACCTGTGTTTATTATACATTATCCCCCCATAGCCAGTAACCTGTGTTTATTATACACTATCTCCCCCATAGCCAGTAACCTGTGTTTATTATACATTATCCCCCCACAACCAGTAACCTGTGTTTATTATACATTATCCCCCCACATCCAGTAACCTGTGTTTATTATACATTATCCCCCCATAGCCAGTAACCTGTGTTTATCATACATTATCCCCATAGCCAGTAACCTGTGTTTATTATACATTATCCCCCACAACCAGTAACCTGTGTTTATTATACATTATCCCCCACAACCAGTAACCTGTGTTTATTATACATTATCCCCCCATAGCCAGTAACCTGTGTTTATTATACACTATCTCCCCCACATCCAGTAACCTGTGTTTATTATACATTATCCTCCCATAGCCAGTACCCTGTGCTTATTATACATTATCCTCCCATAGCCAGTAACCTGTGTTTATTAAACATTATCCTCCCATAGCCAGTAACCTGTGTTTATTATACATTATCCTCCCATAGCAAGTAACCTGTGTTTATTGTACATTATCCTCCCGTAGCAAGTAACCTGTGTTTATTATACATTATCCTCCCATAGCCAGTAACCTGTGTTTATTAAACATTATCCTCCCATAGCCAGTAACCTGTGTTTATTATACATTATCCTCCCATAGCCAGTAACCTGTGTTTATTATACATTATCCTCCCATAGCAAGTAACCTGTGTTTATTATACATTATCCTCCCATAGCAAGTAACCTGTGTTTATTATACATTATCCCCCCCATAACCAGTAACCTGTGTTTATTATACATTATCCACCAACAACCAGTAGCCTGTGTTTATTATACATTATCCCCCCATAGCCAGTAACCTGTGTTTATTATACATTATCCTTCCCATAGCCAGTAACCTGTTTTTTTTATACATTATCCCCCCATAGCCAGTAACCTGTGTTTATTATACATTATCGCCCCCATAGCCAGTAACCTGTGTTTATTATACATTATCCCGCCATAGCCAGTAAACTGTGTTTATTATACATTATCCTCCCCATAGCCAGTAACCTGTTTTTTATACATTATCCCCCCATAGCCAGTAACCTGTGTTTATTATACATTATCCCCCCATAGCCAGTAACCTGTGTTTATTATACATTATCCCCCCATAGCCAGTAACCTGTGTTTATTATACATTATCCCTCCCATAGCCAGTAACCTGTGTTTATTATACATTATCCCCCACAACCAGTAACCTGTGTTTATTATACATCATCCCCCCATAGCCAGTAACCTGTGTTTATTATATATTATCCTCCCAGAGCAAGTAACCTGTGTTTATTATACATTATCCCCCCATAGCCAGTAACCTGTGTTTATTATACACGATCTCCCCCATAGCCAGTAATCTGTGTTTATTATACATTATCCCCCACAACCAGTAACCTGTGTTTATTATACATTATCCCCCCACATCCAGTAACCTGTGTTTATTATACATTATCCTCCCATAGCCAGTAACCTGTGTTTATTATACATTATCCCCCACATAGCCAGTAACCTTTGTTTATTATACATTATCCCCCACATAGCCAGTAACCTGTTTATTATACATTATCCACCCATAGCCAGTAACCTGTGTTTATTATACAATATCCTCCCATAGCCAGTAACCTGTTTATTATACATTATCCCCCACATAGCCAGTAACCTGTGTTTATTATACATTATCCCCCACATAGCCAGTAACCTGTTTATTATACATTATCCACCCATAGCCAGTAACCTGTGCTTATTATACATTATCCTCCCATAGCCAGTAACCTGTGTTTATTATACAATATCCTCCCATAGCCAGTAACCTGTGTTTATTATACATTATCCCCCCATAGCCAGTAACCTGTGTTTATTATACATTATCCCCCCATAGCCAGTAACCTGTGTTTATTATACACTATCTCCCCCATAGCCAGTAACCTGTGTTTATTATACATTATCCCCCCACAACCAGTAACCTGTGTTTATTATACATTATCCCCCCACATCCAGTAACCTGTGTTTATTATACATTATACCCCCATAGCCAGTAACCTGTGTTTATCATACATTATCCCCATAGCCAGTAACCTGTGTTTATTATACATTATCCCCCACAACCAGTAACCTGTGTTTATTATACATTATCCCCCACAACCAGTAACCTGTGTTTATTATACATTATCCCCCCATAGCCAGTAACCTGTGTTTATTATGCACTATCTCCCCCACATCCAGTAACCTGTGTTTATTCTACATTATCCCCCCATAGCCAGTAACCTGTGTTTATTATACATTATCCCCCCATAGCCAGTAACCTGTGTTTATTATACACTATCTCCCCCATAGCAAGTAACCTGTGTTTATTATACATTATCCTCCCGTAGCAAGTAACCTGTGTTTATTATACATTATCCTCCCATAGCCAGTAACCTGTGTTTATTAAACATTATCCTCCCATAGCCAGTAACCTGTGTTTATTATACATTATCCTCCCATAGCCAGTGACCTGTGTTTATTATACATTATCCTCCCATAGCAAGTAACCTGTGTTTATTAAACATTATCCTCCCATAGCAAGTAACCTGTGTTTATTATACATTATCCCCCCATAACCAGTAACCTGTGTTTATTATACATTATCCCCCAACAACCAGTAACCTGTGTTTATTATACATTATCCTCCCCATAGCCAGTAACCTGTTTTTTTATACATTATCCCCCCATAGCCAGTAACCTGTGTTTATTATACATTATCGCCCCCTTAGCCAGTAACCTGTGTTTATTATACATTATCCCGCCATAGCCAGTAAACTGTGTTTATTATTCATTATCCCCCCATAGCCAGTAACCTGTGCTTATTATACATTATCCCCCCATAGCCAGTAACCTGTGTTTATTATACATTATCCCCCCATAGCCAGTAACCTGTGTTTATTATACATTATCCCTCCCATAGCCAGTAACCTGTGTTTATTATACATTATCGCCCACAACCAGTAACCTGTGTTTATTATACATTATCCCCCCATAGCCAGTAACCTGTGTTTATTATACATTATCCTCCCAGAGCAAGTAACCTGTGTTTATTATACATTATCCCCCCATAGCCAGTAACCTGTGTTTATTATACATTATCCTCCCATAGCCAGTAACCTGTGTTTATTATACATTATCCCCCACATAGCCAGTAACCTGTGTTTATTATACATTATCACCCACATAGCCAGTAACCTGTGTTTATTATACATTATCCTCCCCATAGCCAGTAACCTGTGTTTATTATACATTATCCCCCCATAGCCAGTAACCTGTGTTTATTATACATTATCCTCCCATAGCCAGTAACCTGTGTTTATTATACATTATCCTCCCCATAGCCAGTAACCTGTTTTTTATACATTATCCCCCCATAGCCAGTAACCTGTGTTTATTATACATTATCCCCCCCATAGCCAGTAACCTGTGTTTATTATACATTATCCCCCCCATAGCCAGTAACCTGTGTTTATTATACATTATCCTCCCATAGCCAGTAACCTGTGTTTATTATACATTATCCTCCCATAGCAAGTAACCTGTGTTTAATTTTTTTTTTTTTTTTTTTTGTAAATCTCTCTTTTATTATGGCATATGCGTTATGGGGTACAAAAGAGAAAGAGGAGGCATTGTGGGGTAACATGAGTAAATAATATCAAGATGGTGTGCAATGCACCTCAAAGAAAGATTGCCATGGGTTATTTTTTTGTGAAACACTCATGCAAACAGAGTGATACAAGCTTGGTTGAGAAACAATATTAATAAAGATAGGCTTCATATACAGGTTTGATGTTCATGGCTAAACACGATATAACAAATTGGTCTAAAGTGTGACAATGCTTAAGCCTTTACTGCAAATTGAAGCTTATATTAAACACGATATATGAAGGAGCAATCTAAAATAACGATTCCGTGAGTCACATTAACTAGGCTAAGCATCGCTAACGGAGCGTTTGTTTAAGAAACTTATATTTTAACACGCTTGATATGATTCAGGCTAACATGTCTAGATGTGCGGTATGAGGAAGATGGTGGACGTCTATATATTGAGCTTGTAACTAACACAAGGTAGATCAACTATGCCACAATGAAGTTATTCAGTAGGTAAAGGGATTGTGGCTAAGACATAGCTTATTACAAGGCCACAGTAGCTTAGTGAGTACTAGGGGAGACATCGACAGGGTTACACCTGGCTGCGCTAGGGTGATAGTTAGGCCTCTGGTAACGTACAAATGAGCAGTAATTGAGACAACGAAAACAAACAATGCAGGTAACATAAAAGAAGAACCAAACGTTGTAATAGGGGGTCCATTCGAGGCATATGAGGCTGGGTTACAACGAGTAATGTGCCTGAAATTGAGTCCAAGTCCCTGGTGGATCAGCCGATGCCGTTTTGGGGCTGAGTATGTGCCCCCTGCATTGGTCGGTGCACTTGGCCCGGTCTCTCTAGTGTGTGGGAGCTTGGTGTCCCTGTGTCGTTTGGATGTGCGTTGGTCTGTGAGATGATCCCCCGGTGTCCCCTTGCGCCGTGCAGGAGAAGATGCGAACCTGGCTGGACTTCGGCTCTTGGAGCTTGTAGGTAGCTTGTGTGGGAGGCCAGTCTAGCAGGCTCGTGCTCTAAGGGGTGAGGGTCAGTATTTGCACTCGTGCTGCATGGCGCCGCTGTGCAGGTTGCAGATGTCGCTGGGCGGGAAGTGGGTCTGGCAAGAAGCGTGGTCCCCTTCTGGTGAGCATTCGAGCGGGAGCTAGCGCCCGGGAGTTGTAGTGTTTTTTTTTGCTGTTTGGGCGCCTGGTGTAACCACCGTCGGGCGGCCGCCCTGGGTGCCACTGGCGGTTGTCTGCTTAGGTGGCGGCGGGTCGTGGGGCGTATCCACGCCGCTGCGTGTTTCAATACCTGCGTAAAGGTCTGGTCTTTAGTGTGGAGTACTGACCAGAGGCGTGCTCTCAGCCGGTCAAAGAACTCCAGAGCGTGTACAGGTGGCTTGATGCGAGTTCTCCCCTTCACGGGTCTCGTCCTAGCCGCCATCTTGGTTGGGCCCTTGCAGTGCTGCCTGTCTGCTGGTTCTGTCGCTTGGATGGGGGTAACCGTCCCCAGCGAGGACCGGGATAACCCCCGCCGGTCCATTGGGGGGGGTAGCAGGGCTGTGCGTGTGTCTCGCGTGGAAGCGGGTCCCTTGCCGGGCGGTCGGCCGCCTCCACCCTGCTGCAGGCTCCGCTCCGTTTTAGGCCTCATGGCCGGTTCAGGCTCTACCGGCGCGGATCGGTGCTCCCTGCTAGGATCCCTGCTAGGTACTGCAGCCCGATCCAAGCACCCTGAGTCGCCAGCACCCGTGGTTTGGACAGAATTGTCGAATTCGTGGCTGCTGGTGCCGGAGGACTCAGGACGCACGTCTGGCCATCTTGGCTGTCAGGCCCCGCCCCCAGTAACCTGTGTTTATTATACATTATCCTCCCATAGCAAGTAACCTGTGTTTATTATACATTATCCTTCCATAGCCAGTAACCTGTGTTTATTATACATTATCCTCCCATAGCAAGTAACCTGTGTTTATTATACATTATCCTCCCATAGCAAGTAACCTGTGTTTATTATACATTATCCTCCCATAGCAAGTAACCTGTGTTTATTATACATTATCCTCCCATAGCAAGTAACCTGTGTTTATTATACATTATCCTTCTATAGCCAGTAACCTGTGTTTATTATACATTATCCTCCCATAGCAAGTAACCTGTGTTTATTACACATTATCCTCCCATAGCAAGTAACCTGTGTTTATTATACATTATCCTCCCATAGCCAGTAACCTGTGTTTATTATACATTATCCTCCCAAAGCAAGTAACCTGTGTTTATTATACATTATCCTCCCCATAGCCAGTAACCTGTTTTTTTATACATTATCCCCCCATAGCCAGTAACCTGTGTTTATTATACATTATCACCCCCATAGCCAGTAACCTGTGTTTATTATACATTATCCCGCCATAGCCAGTAAACTGTGTTTTGTATACATTATCCTACCCATAGCCAGTAACCTGTTTTTTTATACATTATCCCCCCATAGCCAGTAACCAGTAACCTGTGTTTATTATACATTATCCTCCCATAGCAAGTAACCTGTGTTTATTATACATTATCCTTCCATAGCCAGTAACCTGTGTTTATTATACATTATCCTCCCATAGCAAGTAACCTGTGTTTATTATACATTATCCTCCCATAGCAAGTAACCTGTGTTTATTATACATTATCCTCCCATAGCAAGTAACCTGTGTTTATTATACATTATCCTTCTATAGCCAGTAACCTGTGTTTATTATACATTATCCTCCCATAGCAAGTAACCTGTGTTTATTACACATTATCCTCCCATAGCAAGTAACCTGTGTTTATTATACATTATCCTCCCATAGCCAGTAACCTGTGTTTATTATACATTATCCTCCCAAAGCAAGTAACCTGTGTTTATTATACATTATCCTCCCCATAGCCAGTAACCTGTTTTTTTATACATTATCCCCCCATAGCCAGTAACCTGTGTTTATTATACATTATCACCCCCATAGCCAGTAACCTGTGTTTATTATACATTATCCCGCCATAGCCAGTAAACTGTGTTTTGTATACATTATCCTACCCATAGCCAGTAACCTGTTTTTTTATACATTATCCCCCCATAGCCAGTAACCAGTGTTTATTATACATTATCCCCCATAGCTAGTAACCTGTGTTTATTATACATTATCCCCCCATAGCCAGTAACCTGTGCTTATTATACATTATCCTCCCATAGCCAGTAACCTGTGTTTATTATCCATTATCCCTCCATAGCCAGTAACCTGTGATTATTATCCATTATCCCCCCACAACCAGTAACCTGTGTTTATTATACATTATCCCTCCCATAGCCAGTAACCTGTGCTTATTATACATTATCCCTCCATAGCCAGTAACCTGTGTTCATTATACATTATCGTCCCACAACCACTAACCTGTGTTTATTATACAATATCCCCCCACATCCAGTAACCTGTGTTTATTATAAATTATCCCCCCATAGCCAGTAACCTGTGTTTATTATACATTATCCCCCCCATAGCCAGTAACCTGTGTTTATCATACATTATCCCCCACATAGCCAGTAACCTGTGTTTATTATACATTATCCCCCCCATAGCCAGTAACCTATTTATTATACATTATCCACCCATAGCCAGTAACCTGTGCTTATTATACATTATCCTCCCATAGCCAGTAACCTGTGTTTATTATCCATTATCCCTCCATAGCCAGTAACCTGTGTTTATTATCTATTATCCCCCCACAACCAGTAACCTGTGTTTATTATACATTATCCTCCCATAGCCAGTAACCTGTGTTTATATACATTATCCCCCCATAGCCAGTAACCTGTGTTTATTATACATTATCCTCCCCATAGCCAGTAACCTGTTTTATTATACATTATCCTCCCATAGCCAGTAACCTGTGTTTATTATACATTATCCCCCCATAGCCAGTAACCTGTGTTTATTATACATTATCCCCCCACAACCAGTAACCTGTGTTTATTATACATTATCCTCCCATAGCCAGTAACCTGTGTTTATTATACATTATCCTCCCATAGCCTGTAACCTGTGTTTATTAAACAATATCCTCACATAGCCAGTAACCTGTGTTTATTATAAATTATCCCCCCATAGCCAGTAACCTGTGTTTATTATACATTATCCCCCCCATAGCCAGTAACCTGTGTTTATCATACATTATCCCCCACATAGCCAGTAACCTGTGTTTATTATACATTATCCCCCCCATAGCCAGTAACCTATTTATTATACATTATCCACCCATAGCCAGTAACCTGTGCTTATTATACATTATCCTCCCATAGCCAGTAACCTGTGTTTATTATCCATTATCCCTCCATAGCCAGTAACCTGTGTTTATTATCTATTATCCCCCCACAACCAGTAACCTGTGTTTATTATACATTATCCTCCCATAGCCAGTAACCTGTGTTTATATACATTATCCCCCCATAGCCAGTAACCTGTGTTTATTATACATTATCCTCCCCATAGCCAGTAACCTGTGTTTATTATACATTATCCTCCCATAGCCAGTAACCTGTGTTTATATACATTATCCCCCCATAGCCAGTAACCTGTGTTTATTATACATTATCCCCCCACAACCAGTAACCTGTGTTTATTATACATTATCCTCCCATAGCCAGTAACCTGTGTTTATTATACATTATCCTCCCATAGCCTGTAACCTGTGTTTATTAAACAATATCCTCCCATAGCCAGTAACCTGTGTTTATTATACATTATCCCCCCATAGCCAGTAACCTGTGTTTATTATACATTATCCCCCCACAACCAGTAACCTGTGTTTATTATACATTATCCTCCCATAGCCAGTAACCTGTGTTTATTATACATTATCCTCCCATAGCCTGTAACCTGTGTTTATTAAACAATATCCTCACATAGCCAGTAACCTGTGTTTATTATAAATTATCCCCCCATAGCCAGTAACCTGTGTTTATTATACATTATCCCCCCCATAGCCAGTAACCTGTGTTTATCATACATTATCCCCCACATAGCCAGTAACCTGTGTTTATTATACATTATCCCCCCCATAGCCAGTAACCTATTTATTATACATTATCCACCCATAGCCAGTAACCTGTGCTTATTATACATTATCCTCCCATAGCCAGTAACCTGTGTTTATTATCCATTATCCCTCCATAGCCAGTAACCTGTGTTTATTATCTATTATCCCCCCACAACCAGTAACCTGTGTTTATTATACATTATCCTCCCATAGCCAGTAACCTGTGTTTATATACATTATCCCCCCATAGCCAGTAACCTGTGTTTATTATACATTATCCTCCCCATAGCCAGTAACCTGTTTTATTATACATTATCCTCCCATAGCCAGTAACCTGTGTTTATTATACATTATCCCCCCATAGCCAGTAACCTGTGTTTATTATACATTATCCCCCCACAACCAGTAACCTGTGTTTATTATACATTATCCTCCCATAGCCAGTAACCTGTGTTTATTATACATTATCCTCCCATAGCCTGTAACCTGTGTTTATTAAACAATATCCTCACATAGCCAGTAACCTGTGTTTATTATACATTATCCCCCCCATAGCCAGTAACCTGTGTTTATTATACATTATCCTCCCATAGCCAGTAACCTGTGTTTATTAAACATTATCCTCCCATAGCCAGTAGCCTGTGTTTATTATACATTATCCTTCCATAGCCAGTAACCTGTGTTTATTATACATTATCCTCCCATAGCCAGTAACCTGTGTTTATTATACATTATCCCCCCACAACCAGTAACCTGTGTTTATTATACATTATCCCCCAACAACCAGTAACCTGTGTTTATTATACATTATCCCCCCACAACCAGTAATCTGTGTTTATTTTACATTATCCCCCCACAACCAGTAACCTGTGTTTATTATACATTATCCTCCCATATCCAGTAACCTGTGTTTATTACACATTATCCTCCCATAGCCAGTAACCTGTGTTTATTATACATTATCCTCCCATAGCCAGTAACCTGTGCTTATTATACATTATCCCCCCCATAGCCAGTAACCTGTGTTTATTATACATTATCCCTCCCATAGCCAGTAACCTGTGTTTATTATACATTATCCTCCCATAGCCAGTAACCTGTGTTTTTTTACATTATCCTCCCATAGCCAGTAACCTGTGTTTATTATACATTATCCTCCCATAGCCAGTAACCTGTGTTTATTATACATTATCCTCCCATAGCCAGTAACCTGTGTTTATTAAACATTATCCTCCCATAGCCAGTAACCTGTGTTTATTATACATTATCCTCCCATAGCCAGTAACCTGTGTTTATTATACATTATCCTCCCATAGCCAGTAACCTGTGTTTATTAAACATTATCCTCCCATAGCCAGTAGCCTGTGTTTATTATACATTATCCTTCCATAGCCAGTAACCTGTGTTTATTATACATTATCCTCCCATAGCCAGTAACCTGTGTTTATTATACATTATCCCCCCACAACCAGTAACCTGTGTTTATTATACATTATCCCCCAACAACCAGTAACCTGTGTTTATTATACATTATCCCCCCACAACCAGTAATCTGTGTTTATTTTACATTATCCCCCCACAACCAGTAACCTGTGTTTATTATACATTATCCTCCCATATCCAGTAACCTGTGTTTATTATACATTATCCTCCCATAGCCAGTAACCTGTGCTTATTATACATTATCCCCCCCATAGCCAGTAACCTGTGTTTATTATACATTATCCCTCCCATAGCCAGTAACCTGTGTTTATTATACATTATCCTCCCATAGCCAGTAACCTGTGTTTTTTTACATTATCCTCCCATAGCCAGTAACCTGTGTTTATTATACATTATCCTCCCATAGCCAGTAACCTGTGTTTATTATACATTATCCTCCCATAGCCAGTAACCTGTGTTTATTAAACATTATCCTCCCATAGCCAGTAACCTGTGTTTATTATACATTATCCTCCCATAGCCAGTAACCTGTGTTTATTATACATTATCCTCCCATAGCAAGTAACCTGTGTTTATTATACATTATCCTCCCATAGCCAGTAACCTGTGTTTATTATACATTATCCCCCCACAACCAGTAACCTGTGTTTATTATACATTATCCTCCCATAGCCAGTAACCTGTGTTTCTTATACATTATCCTCCCATAGCCAGTAACCTGTGCTTATTATACATTATCCCCCCCATAGCCAGTAACCTGTGTTTCTTATACATTATCTCTCCCATAGCCAGTAACCTGTGTTTATTATACATTATCCTCCCATAGCCAGTAACCTGTGTTTATTAAACATTATCCTCCCATAGCCAGTAACCTGTGTTTATTATACATTATCCCCCCACAACCAGTAACCTGTGTTTATTATACATTATTCCCCCTACAACCAGTAACCTGTGTTTATTATACATTATCCCGCCATAGCCAGTAAACTGTGTTTATTATACATTATCCTCCCCTTAGCCAGTAACCTGTGTTTATTATACATTATCCCTCCCATAGCCAGTAACCTGTGTTTATTATACATTATCCCCCCATAGCCAGTAACCTGTGTTTATTATACATTATCCTCCCATAGCCAGTAACCTGTGTTTATTATACATTATCCTCCCCATAGCCAGTAACCTGTGTTTATTATACATTATCCCTCCCATAGCCAGTAACCTGTGTTTATTATACATTATCCCTCCCATAGCCAGTAACCTGTGTTTATTATACATTATCCTCCCCATAGCCAGTAACCTGTGTTTATTATACATTATCCCCCCACAACCAGTAACCTGTGTTTATTATACATTATCCTCCCATAGCCAATAACCTGTGTTTATTATACATTATCCTCCCCTTAGCCAGTAACCTGTGTTTATTATACATTATCCCCCCACAACCAGTAACCTGTGTTTATTATACATTATCCCGCCATAGCCAGTAAACTGTGTTTATTATACATTATCCTCCCCTTAGCCAGTAACCTGTGTTTATTATACATTATCCCTCCCATAGCCAGTAACCTGTGTTTATTATACATTATCCCCCCATAGCCAGTAACCTGTGTTTATTATACATTATCCTCCCATAGCCAGTAACCTGTGTTTATTATACATTATCCTCCCCATAGCCAGTAACCTGTGTTTATTATACATTATCCCTCCCATAGCCAGTAACCTGTGTTTATTATACATTATCCCTCCCATAGCCAGTAACCTGTGTTTATTATACATTATCCTCCCCATAGCCAGTAACCTGTGTTTATTATACATTATCCCCCCACAACCAGTAACCTGTGTTTATTATACATTATCCTCCCATAGCCAATAACCTGTGTTTATTATACATTATCCCCCACAACCAGTAACCTGTGCTTATTATACATTATCCCCCCCATAGCCAGTAACCTGTGTTTATTATACATTATCCCTCCCATAGCCAGTAACCTGTGTTTATTATACATTATCCTCCCATAGCCAGTAACCTGTGTTTATTATACATTATCCTCCCATAGCCAGTAACCTGTGTTTATTATACATTATCCCCCCACAACCAGTAACCTGTGTTTATTATACATTATCCCCCCACAACCAGTAACCTGTGTTTATTATACATTATCCTCCCCATAGCCAGTAACCTGTGTTTGTTATACATTATCCCTCCCATAGCCAGTAACCTGTGTTTATTATACATTATCCCTCCCATAGCCAGTAACCTGTGTTTATTATACATTATCCTCCCATAGCCAGTAACCTGTGTTTATTATACATTATCCTCCCATAGCCAGTAACCTGTGTTTATTATACATTATCCTCCCATAGCCAGTAACCTGTGTTTATTATACATTATCCTCCCATAGCCAGTAACCTGTGTTTATTATACATTATCCTCCCATAGCCTGTAACCTGTGTTTATTAAACAATATCCTCACATAGCCAGTAACCTGTGTTTATTATACATTATCCCCCCCATAGCCAGTAACCTGTGTTTATTATACATTATCCTCCCATAGCCAGTAACCTGTGTTTATTAAACATTATCCTCCCATAGCCAGAAACCTGTTTTTTTATACATTATCCCCCCATAGCCAGTAACCTGTGTTTATTATACATTATCGCCCCCATAGCCAGTAAACTGTGTTTATTATACATTATCCCGCCATAGCCAGTAAACTGTGTTTATTATACATTATCCTCCCCATAGCCAGTAACCTGTTTTTTATACATTATCCCCCCATAGCCAGTAACCTGTGTTTATTATACATTATCCCCCCATAGCCAGTAACCTGTGTTTATTATACATTATCCCCCCATAGCCAGTAACCTGTGTTTATTATACATTATCCCCCCCACAACCAGTAACCTGTGTTTATTATACATTATCCTCCCATAGCCAGTACCCTGTGTTTATTATACATTATCCCCCCATAGCCAGTAACCTGTGTTTATTATACATTATCCTCCCCATAGCCAGTAACCTGTTTATAATACATTATCCACCCATAGCCAGTAAACTGTGCTTATTATACATTATCCTCCCATAGCCAGTAACCTGTGTTTATTATCCATTATCCCTCCATAGCCAGTAACCTGTGTTTATTATCCATTATCCCCCCACAACAGGTAACCTGTGTTTATTATACATTATCCTCCCATAGCCAGTACCCTGTGTTTATTATACATTATCCCCCCATAGCCAGTAACCTGTGTTTATTATACATTATCCTCCCCATAGCCAGTAACCTGTGTTTATTATACAATATCCTCCCATAGCCAGTAACCTTTGTTTATTATACATTATCCCCCTCATAGCCAGTAACCTGTGTTTATTATACATTATCCTCCCATAGCCAGTAACCTGTGTTTATTAAACATTATCCTCCCATAGCCAGTAACCTGTGTTTATTATACATTATCCTCCCATAGCAAGTAACCTGTGTTTATTATACATTATCCACCCATAGCCAGTAACCTGTGTTTATTATACAATATCCTCCCATAGCCAGTAACCTGTTTATTATACATTATCCCCCACATAGCCAGTAACCTGTGTTTATTATACATTATCCCCCACATTGCCAGTAACCTGTTTATTATACATTACCCACCCATAGCCAGTAACCTGTGCTTATTATACATTATCCTCCCATAGCCAGTAACCTGTGTTTATTATACAATATCCTCCCATAGCCAGTAACCTGTGTTTATTATACATTATCCCCCCATAGCCAGTAACCTGTGTTTATTATACATTATCCCCCCATAGCCAGTAACCTGTGTTTATTATACACTATCTCCCCCATAGCCAGTAACCTGTGTTTATTATACATTATCCCCCCACAACCAGTAACCTGTGTTTATTATACATTATCCCCCCACATCCAGTAACCTGTGTTTATTATACATTATCCCCCCATAGCCAGTAACCTGTGTTTATCATACATTATCCCCATAGCCAGTAACCTGTGTTTATTATACATTATCCCCCACAACCAGTAACCTGTGTTTATTATACATTATCCCCCACAACCAGTAACCTGTGTTTATTATACATTATCCCCCCATAGCCAGTAACCTGTGTTTATTATACACTATCTCCCCCACATCCAGTAACCTGTGTTTATTATACATTATCCTCCCATAGCCAGTACCCTGTGCTTATTATACATTATCCTCCCATAGCCAGTAACCTGTGTTTATTAAACATTATCCTCCCATAGCCAGTAACCTGTGTTTATTATACATTATCCTCCCATAGCAAGTAACCTGTGTTTATTGTACATTATCCTCCCGTAGCAAGTAACCTGTGTTTATTATACATTATCCTCCCATAGCCAGTAACCTGTGTTTATTAAACATTATCCTCCCATAGCCAGTAACCTGTGTTTATTATACATTATCCTCCCATAGCCAGTAACCTGTGTTTATTATACATTATCCTCCCATAGCAAGTAACCTGTGTTTATTATACATTATCCTCCCATAGCAAGTAACCTGTGTTTATTATACATTATCCCCCCCATAACCAGTAACCTGTGTTTATTATACATTATCCACCAACAACCAGTAGCCTGTGTTTATTATACATTATCCCCCCATAGCCAGTAACCTGTGTTTATTATACATTATCCTTCCCATAGCCAGTAACCTGTTTTTTTTATACATTATCCCCCCATAGCCAGTAACCTGTGTTTATTATACATTATCGCCCCCATAGCCAGTAACCTGTGTTTATTATACATTATCCCGCCATAGCCAGTAAACTGTGTTTATTATACATTATCCTCCCCATAGCCAGTAACCTGTTTTTTATACATTATCCCCCCATAGCCAGTAACCTGTGTTTATTATACATTATCCCCCCATAGCCAGTAACCTGTGTTTATTATACATTATCCCCCCATAGCCAGTAACCTGTGTTTATTATACATTATCCCTCCCATAGCCAGTAACCTGTGTTTATTATACATTATCCCCCACAACCAGTAACCTGTGTTTATTATACATCATCCCCCCATAGCCAGTAACCTGTGTTTATTATATATTATCCTCCCAGAGCAAGTAACCTGTGTTTATTATACATTATCCCCCCATAGCCAGTAACCTGTGTTTATTATACACGATCTCCCCCATAGCCAGTAATCTGTGTTTATTATACATTATCCCCCACAACCAGTAACCTGTGTTTATTATACATTATCCCCCCACATCCAGTAACCTGTGTTTATTATACATTATCCTCCCATAGCCAGTAACCTGTGTTTATTATACATTATCCCCCACATAGCCAGTAACCTTTGTTTATTATACATTATCCCCCACATAGCCAGTAACCTGTTTATTATACATTATCCACCCATAGCCAGTAACCTGTGTTTATTATACAATATCCTCCCATAGCCAGTAACCTGTTTATTATACATTATCCCCCACATAGCCAGTAACCTGTGTTTATTATACATTATCCCCCACATAGCCAGTAACCTGTTTATTATACATTATCCACCCATAGCCAGTAACCTGTGCTTATTATACATTATCCTCCCATAGCCAGTAACCTGTGTTTATTATACAATATCCTCCCATAGCCAGTAACCTGTGTTTATTATACATTATCCCCCCATAGCCAGTAACCTGTGTTTATTATACATTATCCCCCCATAGCCAGTAACCTGTGTTTATTATACACTATCTCCCCCATAGCCAGTAACCTGTGTTTATTATACATTATCCCCCCACATCCAGTAACCTGTGTTTATTATACATTATACCCCCATAGCCAGTAACCTGTGTTTATCATACATTATCCCCATAGCCAGTAACCTGTGTTTATTATACATTATCCCCCACAACCAGTAACCTGTGTTTATTATACATTATCCCCCACAACCAGTAACCTGTGTTTATTATACATTATCCCCCCATAGCCAGTAACCTGTGTTTATTATGCACTATCTCCCCCACATCCAGTAACCTGTGTTTATTCTACATTATCCCCCCATAGCCAGTAACCTGTGTTTATTATACATTATCCCCCCATAGCCAGTAACCTGTGTTTATTATACACTATCTCCCCCATAGCAAGTAACCTGTGTTTATTATACATTATCCTCCCGTAGCAAGTAACCTGTGTTTATTATACATTATCCTCCCATAGCCAGTAACCTGTGTTTATTAAACATTATCCTCCCATAGCCAGTAACCTGTGTTTATTATACATTATCCTCCCATAGCCAGTGACCTGTGTTTATTATACATTATCCTCCCATAGCAAGTAACCTGTGTTTATTAAACATTATCCTCCCATAGCAAGTAACCTGTGTTTATTATACATTATCCCCCCATAACCAGTAACCTGTGTTTATTATACATTATCCCCCAACAACCAGTAACCTGTGTTTATTATACATTATCCTCCCCATAGCCAGTAACCTGTTTTTTTATACATTATCCCCCCATAGCCAGTAACCTGTGTTTATTATACATTATCGCCCCCTTAGCCAGTAACCTGTGTTTATTATACATTATCCCGCCATAGCCAGTAAACTGTGTTTATTATTCATTATCCCCCCATAGCCAGTAACCTGTGCTTATTATACATTATCCCCCCATAGCCAGTAACCTGTGTTTATTATACATTATCCCCCCATAGCCAGTAACCTGTGTTTATTATACATTATCCCTCCCATAGCCAGTAACCTGTGTTTATTATACATTATCGCCCACAACCAGTAACCTGTGTTTATTATACATTATCCCCCCATAGCCAGTAACCTGTGTTTATTATACATTATCCTCCCAGAGCAAGTAACCTGTGTTTATTATACATTATCCCCCCATAGCCAGTAACCTGTGTTTATTATACATTATCCTCCCATAGCCAGTAACCTGTGTTTATTATACATTATCCCCCACATAGCCAGTAACCTGTGTTTATTATACATTATCACCCACATAGCCAGTAACCTGTGTTTATTATACATTATCCTCCCCATAGCCAGTAACCTGTGTTTATTATACATTATCCCCCCATAGCCAGTAACCTGTGTTTATTATACATTATCCTCCCATAGCCAGTAACCTGTGTTTATTATACATTATCCTCCCCATAGCCAGTAACCTGTTTTTTATACATTATCCCCCCATAGCCAGTAACCTGTGTTTATTATACATTATCCCCCCCATAGCCAGTAACCTGTGTTTATTATACATTATCCCCCCCATAGCCAGTAACCTGTGTTTATTATACATTATCCTCCCATAGCCAGTAACCTGTGTTTATTATACATTATCCTCCCATAGCAAGTAACCTGTGTTTAATTTTTTTTTTTTTTTTTTTTGTAAATCTCTCTTTTATTATGGCATATGCGTTATGGGGTACAAAAGAGAAAGAGGAGGCATTGTGGGGTAACATGAGTAAATAATATCAAGATGGTGTGCAATGCACCTCAAAGAAAGATTGCCATGGGTTATTTTTTTGTGAAACACTCATGCAAACAGAGTGATACAAGCTTGGTTGAGAAACAATATTAATAAAGATAGGCTTCATATACAGGTTTGATGTTCATGGCTAAACACGATATAACAAATTGGTCTAAAGTGTGACAATGCTTAAGCCTTTACTGCAAATTGAAGCTTATATTAAACACGATATATGAAGGAGCAATCTAAAATAACGATTCCGTGAGTCACATTAACTAGGCTAAGCATCGCTAACGGAGCGTTTGTTTAAGAAACTTATATTTTAACACGCTTGATATGATTCAGGCTAACATGTCTAGATGTGCGGTATGAGGAAGATGGTGGACGTCTATATATTGAGCTTGTAACTAACACAAGGTAGATCAACTATGCCACAATGAAGTTATTCAGTAGGTAAAGGGATTGTGGCTAAGACATAGCTTATTACAAGGCCACAGTAGCTTAGTGAGTACTAGGGGAGACATCGACAGGGTTACACCTGGCTGCGCTAGGGTGATAGTTAGGCCTCTGGTAACGTACAAATGAGCAGTAATTGAGACAACGAAAACAAACAATGCAGGTAACATAAAAGAAGAACCAAACGTTGTAATAGGGGGTCCATTCGAGGCATATGAGGCTGGGTTACAACGAGTAATGTGCCTGAAATTGAGTCCAAGTCCCTGGTGGATCAGCCGATGCCGTTTTGGGGCTGAGTATGTGCCCCCTGCATTGGTCGGTGCACTTGGCCCGGTCTCTCTAGTGTGTGGGAGCTTGGTGTCCCTGTGTCGTTTGGATGTGCGTTGGTCTGTGAGATGATCCCCCGGTGTCCCCTTGCGCCGTGCAGGAGAAGATGCGAACCTGGCTGGACTTCGGCTCTTGGAGCTTGTAGGTAGCTTGTGTGGGAGGCCAGTCTAGCAGGCTCGTGCTCTAAGGGGTGAGGGTCAGTATTTGCACTCGTGCTGCATGGCGCCGCTGTGCAGGTTGCAGATGTCGCTGGGCGGGAAGTGGGTCTGGCAAGAAGCGTGGTCCCCTTCTGGTGAGCATTCGAGCGGGAGCTAGCGCCCGGGAGTTGTAGTGTTTTTTTTTGCTGTTTGGGCGCCTGGTGTAACCACCGTCGGGCGGCCGCCCTGGGTGCCACTGGCGGTTGTCTGCTTAGGTGGCGGCGGGTCGTGGGGCGTATCCACGCCGCTGCGTGTTTCAATACCTGCGTAAAGGTCTGGTCTTTAGTGTGGAGTACTGACCAGAGGCGTGCTCTCAGCCGGTCAAAGAACTCCAGAGCGTGTACAGGTGGCTTGATGCGAGTTCTCCCCTTCACGGGTCTCGTCCTAGCCGCCATCTTGGTTGGGCCCTTGCAGTGCTGCCTGTCTGCTGGTTCTGTCGCTTGGATGGGGGTAACCGTCCCCAGCGAGGACCGGGATAACCCCCGCCGGTCCATTGGGGGGGGTAGCAGGGCTGTGCGTGTGTCTCGCGTGGAAGCGGGTCCCTTGCCGGGCGGTCGGCCGCCTCCACCCTGCTGCAGGCTCCGCTCCGTTTTAGGCCTCATGGCCGGTTCAGGCTCTACCGGCGCGGATCGGTGCTCCCTGCTAGGATCCCTGCTAGGTACTGCAGCCCGATCCAAGCACCCTGAGTCGCCAGCACCCGTGGTTTGGACAGAATTGTCGAATTCGTGGCTGCTGGTGCCGGAGGACTCAGGACGCACGTCTGGCCATCTTGGCTGTCAGGCCCCGCCCCCAGTAACCTGTGTTTATTATACATTATCCTCCCATAGCAAGTAACCTGTGTTTATTATACATTATCCTTCCATAGCCAGTAACCTGTGTTTATTATACATTATCCTCCCATAGCAAGTAACCTGTGTTTATTATACATTATCCTCCCATAGCAAGTAACCTGTGTTTATTATACATTATCCTCCCATAGCAAGTAACCTGTGTTTATTATACATTATCCTCCCATAGCAAGTAACCTGTGTTTATTATACATTATCCTTCTATAGCCAGTAACCTGTGTTTATTATACATTATCCTCCCATAGCAAGTAACCTGTGTTTATTACACATTATCCTCCCATAGCAAGTAACCTGTGTTTATTATACATTATCCTCCCATAGCCAGTAACCTGTGTTTATTATACATTATCCTCCCAAAGCAAGTAACCTGTGTTTATTATACATTATCCTCCCCATAGCCAGTAACCTGTTTTTTTATACATTATCCCCCCATAGCCAGTAACCTGTGTTTATTATACATTATCACCCCCATAGCCAGTAACCTGTGTTTATTATACATTATCCCGCCATAGCCAGTAAACTGTGTTTTGTATACATTATCCTACCCATAGCCAGTAACCTGTTTTTTTATACATTATCCCCCCATAGCCAGTAACCAGTAACCTGTGTTTATTATACATTATCCTCCCATAGCAAGTAACCTGTGTTTATTATACATTATCCTTCCATAGCCAGTAACCTGTGTTTATTATACATTATCCTCCCATAGCAAGTAACCTGTGTTTATTATACATTATCCTCCCATAGCAAGTAACCTGTGTTTATTATACATTATCCTCCCATAGCAAGTAACCTGTGTTTATTATACATTATCCTTCTATAGCCAGTAACCTGTGTTTATTATACATTATCCTCCCATAGCAAGTAACCTGTGTTTATTACACATTATCCTCCCATAGCAAGTAACCTGTGTTTATTATACATTATCCTCCCATAGCCAGTAACCTGTGTTTATTATACATTATCCTCCCAAAGCAAGTAACCTGTGTTTATTATACATTATCCTCCCCATAGCCAGTAACCTGTTTTTTTATACATTATCCCCCCATAGCCAGTAACCTGTGTTTATTATACATTATCACCCCCATAGCCAGTAACCTGTGTTTATTATACATTATCCCGCCATAGCCAGTAAACTGTGTTTTGTATACATTATCCTACCCATAGCCAGTAACCTGTTTTTTTATACATTATCCCCCCATAGCCAGTAACCAGTGTTTATTATACATTATCCCCCATAGCTAGTAACCTGTGTTTATTATACATTATCCCCCCATAGCCAGTAACCTGTGCTTATTATACATTATCCTCCCATAGCCAGTAACCTGTGTTTATTATCCATTATCCCTCCATAGCCAGTAACCTGTGATTATTATCCATTATCCCCCCACAACCAGTAACCTGTGTTTATTATACATTATCCCTCCCATAGCCAGTAACCTGTGCTTATTATACATTATCCCTCCATAGCCAGTAACCTGTGTTCATTATACATTATCGTCCCACAACCACTAACCTGTGTTTATTATACAATATCCCCCCACATCCAGTAACCTGTGTTTATTATAAATTATCCCCCCATAGCCAGTAACCTGTGTTTATTATACATTATCCCCCCCATAGCCAGTAACCTGTGTTTATCATACATTATCCCCCACATAGCCAGTAACCTGTGTTTATTATACATTATCCCCCCCATAGCCAGTAACCTATTTATTATACATTATCCACCCATAGCCAGTAACCTGTGCTTATTATACATTATCCTCCCATAGCCAGTAACCTGTGTTTATTATCCATTATCCCTCCATAGCCAGTAACCTGTGTTTATTATCTATTATCCCCCCACAACCAGTAACCTGTGTTTATTATACATTATCCTCCCATAGCCAGTAACCTGTGTTTATATACATTATCCCCCCATAGCCAGTAACCTGTGTTTATTATACATTATCCTCCCCATAGCCAGTAACCTGTTTTATTATACATTATCCTCCCATAGCCAGTAACCTGTGTTTATTATACATTATCCCCCCATAGCCAGTAACCTGTGTTTATTATACATTATCCCCCCACAACCAGTAACCTGTGTTTATTATACATTATCCTCCCATAGCCAGTAACCTGTGTTTATTATACATTATCCTCCCATAGCCTGTAACCTGTGTTTATTAAACAATATCCTCACATAGCCAGTAACCTGTGTTTATTATAAATTATCCCCCCATAGCCAGTAACCTGTGTTTATTATACATTATCCCCCCCATAGCCAGTAACCTGTGTTTATCATACATTATCCCCCACATAGCCAGTAACCTGTGTTTATTATACATTATCCCCCCCATAGCCAGTAACCTATTTATTATACATTATCCACCCATAGCCAGTAACCTGTGCTTATTATACATTATCCTCCCATAGCCAGTAACCTGTGTTTATTATCCATTATCCCTCCATAGCCAGTAACCTGTGTTTATTATCTATTATCCCCCCACAACCAGTAACCTGTGTTTATTATACATTATCCCCCCCATAGCCAGTAACCTGTGTTTATCATACATTATCCCCCACATAGCCAGTAACCTGTGTTTATTATACATTATCCCCCCCATAGCCAGTAACCTATTTATTATACATTATCCACCCATAGCCAGTAACCTGTGCTTATTATACATTATCCTCCCATAGCCAGTAACCTGTGTTTATTATCCATTATCCCTCCATAGCCAGTAACCTGTGTTTATTATCTATTATCCCCCCACAACCAGTAACCTGTGTTTATTATACATTATCCTCCCATAGCCAGTAACCTGTGTTTATATACATTATCCCCCCATAGCCAGTAACCTGTGTTTATTATACATTATCCTCCCCATAGCCAGTAACCTGTGTTTATTATACATTATCCTCCCATAGCCAGTAACCTGTGTTTATATACATTATCCCCCCATAGCCAGTAACCTGTGTTTATTATACATTATCCCCCCACAACCAGTAACCTGTGTTTATTATACATTATCCTCCCATAGCCAGTAACCTGTGTTTATTATACATTATCCTCCCATAGCCTGTAACCTGTGTTTATTAAACAATATCCTCCCATAGCCAGTAACCTGTGTTTATTATACATTATCCCCCCATAGCCAGTAACCTGTGTTTATTATACATTATCCCCCCACAACCAGTAACCTGTGTTTATTATACATTATCCTCCCATAGCCAGTAACCTGTGTTTATTATACATTATCCTCCCATAGCCTGTAACCTGTGTTTATTAAACAATATCCTCACATAGCCAGTAACCTGTGTTTATTATAAATTATCCCCCCATAGCCAGTAACCTGTGTTTATTATACATTATCCCCCCCATAGCCAGTAACCTGTGTTTATCATACATTATCCCCCACATAGCCAGTAACCTGTGTTTATTATACATTATCCCCCCCATAGCCAGTAACCTATTTATTATACATTATCCACCCATAGCCAGTAACCTGTGCTTATTATACATTATCCTCCCATAGCCAGTAACCTGTGTTTATTATCCATTATCCCTCCATAGCCAGTAACCTGTGTTTATTATCTATTATCCCCCCACAACCAGTAACCTGTGTTTATTATACATTATCCTCCCATAGCCAGTAACCTGTGTTTATATACATTATCCCCCCATAGCCAGTAACCTGTGTTTATTATACATTATCCTCCCCATAGCCAGTAACCTGTTTTATTATACATTATCCTCCCATAGCCAGTAACCTGTGTTTATTATACATTATCCCCCCATAGCCAGTAACCTGTGTTTATTATACATTATCCCCCCACAACCAGTAACCTGTGTTTATTATACATTATCCTCCCATAGCCAGTAACCTGTGTTTATTATACATTATCCTCCCATAGCCTGTAACCTGTGTTTATTAAACAATATCCTCACATAGCCAGTAACCTGTGTTTATTATACATTATCCCCCCCATAGCCAGTAACCTGTGTTTATTATACATTATCCTCCCATAGCCAGTAACCTGTGTTTATTAAACATTATCCTCCCATAGCCAGTAGCCTGTGTTTATTATACATTATCCTTCCATAGCCAGTAACCTGTGTTTATTATACATTATCCTCCCATAGCCAGTAACCTGTGTTTATTATACATTATCCCCCCACAACCAGTAACCTGTGTTTATTATACATTATCCCCCAACAACCAGTAACCTGTGTTTATTATACATTATCCCCCCACAACCAGTAATCTGTGTTTATTTTACATTATCCCCCCACAACCAGTAACCTGTGTTTATTATACATTATCCTCCCATATCCAGTAACCTGTGTTTATTACACATTATCCTCCCATAGCCAGTAACCTGTGTTTATTATACATTATCCTCCCATAGCCAGTAACCTGTGTTTATTATACATTATCCTCCCATAGCCAGTGACCTGTGTTTATTATACATTATCCTACCATAGCAAGTAACCTGTGTTTATTAAACATTATCCTCCCATAGCAAGTAACCTGTGTTTATTATACATTATCCCCCCATAACCAGTAACCTGTGTTTATTATACATTATCCCCCAACAACCAGTAACCTGTGTTTATTATACATTATCCTCCCCATAGCCAGTAACCTGTTTTTTTATACATTATCCCCCCATAGCCAGTAACCTGTGTTTATTATACATTATCGCCCCCTTAGCCAGTAACCTGTGTTTATTATACATTATCCCGCCATAGCCAGTAAACTGTGTTTATTATTCATTATCCCCCCATAGCCAGTAACCTGTGCTTATTATACATTATCCCCCCATAGCCAGTAACCTGTGTTTATTATACATTATCCCCCCATAGCCAGTAACCTGTGTTTATTATACATTATCCCTCCCATAGCCAGTAACCTGTGTTTATTATACATTATCGCCCACAACCAGTAACCTGTGTTTATTATACATTATCCCCCCATAGCCAGTAACCTGTGTTTATTATACATTATCCTCCCAGAGCAAGTAACCTGTGTTTATTATACATTATCCCCCCATAGCCAGTAACCTGTGTTTATTATACATTATCCTCCCATAGCCAGTAACCTGTGTTTATTATACATTATCCCCCCACAACCAGTAACCTGTGTTTATTATACATTATTCCCCCTACAACCAGTAACCTGTGTTTATTATACATTATCCCGCCATAGCCAGTAAACTGTGTTTATTATACATTATCCTCCCCTTAGCCAGTAACCTGTGTTTATTATACATTATCCCTCCCATAGCCAGTAACCTGTGTTTATTATACATTATCCCCCCATAGCCAGTAACCTGTGTTTATTATACATTATCCTCCCATAGCCAGTAACCTGTGTTTATTATACATTATCCTCCCCATAGCCAGTAACCTGTGTTTATTATACATTATCCCTCCCATAGCCAGTAACCTGTGTTTATTATACATTATCCCTCCCATAGCCAGTAACCTGTGTTTATTATACATTATCCTCCCCATAGCCAGTAACCTGTGTTTATTATACATTATCCCCCCACAACCAGTAACCTGTGTTTATTATACATTATCCTCCCATAGCCAATAACCTGTGTTTATTATACATTATCCTCCCCTTAGCCAGTAACCTGTGTTTATTATACATTATCCCCCCACAACCAGTAACCTGTGTTTATTATACATTATCCCGCCATAGCCAGTAAACTGTGTTTATTATACATTATCCTCCCCTTAGCCAGTAACCTGTGTTTATTATACATTATCCCTCCCATAGCCAGTAACCTGTGTTTATTATACATTATCCCCCCATAGCCAGTAACCTGTGTTTATTATACATTATCCTCCCATAGCCAGTAACCTGTGTTTATTATACATTATCCTCCCCATAGCCAGTAACCTGTGTTTATTATACATTATCCCTCCCATAGCCAGTAACCTGTGTTTATTATACATTATCCCTCCCATAGCCAGTAACCTGTGTTTATTATACATTATCCTCCCCATAGCCAGTAACCTGTGTTTATTATACATTATCCCCCCACAACCAGTAACCTGTGTTTATTATACATTATCCTCCCATAGCCAATAACCTGTGTTTATTATACATTATCCCCCACAACCAGTAACCTGTGCTTATTATACATTATCCCCCCCATAGCCAGTAACCTGTGTTTATTATACATTATCCCTCCCATAGCCAGTAACCTGTGTTTATTATACATTATCCTCCCATAGCCAGTAACCTGTGTTTATTATACATTATCCTCCCATAGCCAGTAACCTGTGTTTATTATACATTATCCCCCCACAACCAGTAACCTGTGTTTATTATACATTATCCCCCCACAACCAGTAACCTGTGTTTATTATACATTATCCTCCCCATAGCCAGTAACCTGTGTTTGTTATACATTATCCCTCCCATAGCCAGTAACCTGTGTTTATTATACATTATCCCTCCCATAGCCAGTAACCTGTGTTTATTATACATTATCCTCCCATAGCCAGTAACCTGTGTTTATTATACATTATCCTCCCATAGCCAGTAACCTGTGTTTATTATACATTATCCTCCCATAGCCAGTAACCTGTGTTTATTATACATTATCCTCCCATAGCCAGTAACCTGTGTTTATTATACATTATCCTCCCATAGCCTGTAACCTGTGTTTATTAAACAATATCCTCACATAGCCAGTAACCTGTGTTTATTATACATTATCCCCCCCATAGCCAGTAACCTGTGTTTATTATACATTATCCTCCCATAGCCAGTAACCTGTGTTTATTAAACATTATCCTCCCATAGCCAGAAACCTGTGTTTATTATACATTATCCTTCCATAGCCAGTAACCTGTGTTTATTAAACAATATCCTCCCATAGCCAGTAACCTGTGTTTATTATACATTATCCCCCCATAGCCAGTAACCTGTGTTTATTATACATTATCCTCCCATAGCCAGTAACCTGTGTTTATTATACATTATCCCCCACATAGCCAGTAACCTGTGTTTATTATACATTATCACCCACATAGCCAGTAACCTGTGTTTATTATACATTATCCTCCCCATAGCCAGTAACCTGTGTTTATTATACATTATCCCCCCATAGCCAGTAACCTGTGTTTATTATACATTATCCTCCCATAGCCAGTAACCTGTGTTTATTATACATTATCCTCCCCATAGCCAGTAACCTGTTTTTTATACATTATCCCCCCATAGCCAGTAACCTGTGTTTATTATACATTATCCCCCCCATAGCCAGTAACCTGTGTTTATTATACATTATCCTCCCATAGCCAGTAACCTGTGCTTATTATACATTATCCCCCCCATAGCCAGTAACCTGTGTTTCTTATACATTATCTCTCCCATAGCCAGTAACCTGTGTTTATTATACATTATCCTCCCATAGCCAGTAACCTGTGTTTATTAAACATTATCCTCCCATAGCCAGTAACCTGTGTTTATTATACATTATCCCCCCACAACCAGTAACCTGTGTTTATTATACATTATCCCCCCACAACCAGTAACCTGTGTTTATTATACATTATCCCGCCATAGCCAGTAAACTGTGTTTATTATACATTATCCTCCCCTTAGCCAGTAACCTGTGTTTATTATACATTATCCCTCCCATAGCCAGTAACCTGTGTTTATTATACATTATCCCCCCATAGCCAGTAACCTGTGTTTATTATACATTATCCTCCCATAGCCAGTAACCTGTGTTTATTATACATTATCCTCCCCATAGCCAGTAACCTGTGTTTATTATACATTATCCCTCCCATAGCCAGTAACCTGTGTTTATTATACATTATCCCTCCCATAGCCAGTAACCTGTGTTTATTATACATTATCCTCCCCATAGCCAGTAACCTGTGTTTATTATACATTATCCCCCCACAACCAGTAACCTGTGTTTATTATACATTATCCTCCCATAGCCAATAACCTGTGTTTATTATACATTATCCTCCCCTTAGCCAGTAACCTGTGTTTATTATACATTATCCCGCCATAGCCAGTAAACTGTGTTTATTATACATTATCCTCCCCTTAGCCAGTAACCTGTGTTTATTATACATTATCCCTCCCATAGCCAGTAACCTGTGTTTATTATACATTATCCCCCCATAGCCAGTAACCTGTGTTTATTATACATTATCCTCCCATAGCCAGTAACCTGTGTTTATTATACATTATCCTCCCCATAGCCAGTAACCTGTGTTTATTATACATTATCCCTCCCATAGCCAGTAACCTGTGTTTATTATACATTATCCCTCCCATAGCCAGTAACCTGTGTTTATTATACATTATCCTCCCCATAGCCAGTAACCTGTGTTTATTATACATTATCCCCCCACAACCAGTAACCTGTGTTTATTATACATTATCCTCCCATAGCCAATAACCTGTGTTTATTATACATTATCCCCCACAACCAGTAACCTGTGCTTATTATACATTATCCCCCCCCATAGCCAGTAACCTGTGTTTATTATACATTATCCCTCCCATAGCCAGTAACCTGTGTTTATTATACATTATCCTCCCATAGCCAGTAACCTGTGTTTATTATACATTATCCTCCCATAGCCAGTAACCTGTGTTTATTATACATTATCCCCCCACAACCAGTAACCTGTGTTTATTATACATTATCCCCCCACAACCAGTAACCTGTGTTTATTATACATTATCCTCCCCATAGCCAGTAACCTGTGTTTGTTATACATTATCCCTCCCATAGCCAGTAACCTGTGTTTATTATACATTATCCCTCCCATAGCCAGTAACCTGTGTTTATTATACATTATCCTCCCATAGCCAGTAACCCGTGTTTATTATACATTATCCTCCCATAGCCAGTAACCTGTGTTTATTATACATTATCCTCCCATAGCCAGTAACCTGTGTTTATTATACATTATCCTCCCATAGCCAGTAACCTGTGTTTATTATACATTATCCTCCCATAGCCTGTAACCTGTGTTTATTAAACAATATCCTCACATAGCCAGTAACCTGTGTTTATTATACATTATCCCCCCCATAGCCAGTAACCTGTGTTTATTATACATTATCCTCCCATAGCCAGTAACCTGTGTTTATTAAACATTATCCTCCCATAGCCAGTAACCTGTGTTTATTATACATTATCCTTCCATAGCCAGTAACCTGTGTTTATTATACATTATCCTCCCATAGCAAGTAACCTGTGTTTATTAAACAATATCCTCCCATAGCCAGTAACCTGTGTTTATTATACATTATCCCCCCACAACCAGTAACCTGTGTTTATTATACATTATCCCCCAACAACCAGTAACCTGTGTTTATTATACATTATCCCCCCACAACCAGTAATCTGTGTTTATTATACATTATCCCCCCACAACCAGTAACCTGTGTTTATTATACATTATCCTCCCATATCCAGTAACCTGTGTTTATTACACATTATCCTCCCATAGCCAGTAACCTGTGTTTATTATACATTATCCTCCCATAGCCAGTAACCTGTGCTTATTATACATTATCCCCCCCATAGCCAGTAACCTGTGTTTATTATACATTATCCCTCCCATAGCCAGTAACCTGTGTTTATTATACATTATCCTCCCATAGCCAGTAACCTGTGTTTTTTTACATTATCCTCCCATAGCCAGTAACCTGTGTTTATTATACATTATCCTCCCATAGCCAGTAACCTGTGTTTATTAAACATTATCCTCCCATAGCCAGTAACCTGTGTTTATTATACATTATCCTCCCATAGCCAGTAACCTGTGTTTATTATACATTATCCTCCCATAGCAAGTAACCTGTGTTTATTATACATTATCCCCCCACAACCAGTAACCTGTGTTTATTATACATTATCCTCCCATAGCCAGTAACCTGTGTTTCTTATACATTATCCTCCCATAGCCAGTAACCTGTGCTTATTATACATTATCCCCCCCATAGCCAGTAACCTGTGTTTCTTATACATTATCTCTCCCATAGCCAGTAACCTGTGTTTATTATACATTATCCTCCCATAGCCAGTAACCTGTGTTTATTAAACATTATCCTCCCATAGCCAGTAACCTGTGTTTATTATACATTATCCCCCCACAACCAGTAACCTGTGTTTATTATACATTATCCCCCCACAACCAGTAACCTGTGTTTATTATACATTATCCCGCCATAGCCAGTAAACTGTGTTTATTATACATTATCCTCCCCTTAGCCAGTAACCTGTGTTTATTATACATTATCCCTCCCATAGCCAGTAACCTGTGTTT
The DNA here is from genome assembly GCF_036172605.1 of Pelobates fuscus. Lineage (NCBI taxonomy): Eukaryota > Metazoa > Chordata > Amphibia > Anura > Pelobatidae > Pelobates > Pelobates fuscus. The sequence goes on from NC_086318.1 coordinate 144,058,409, forward strand.
ATTATACATTATCCCCCCATAGCCAGTAACCTGTGTTTATTATACATTATCCTCCCATAGCCAGTAACCTGTGTTTATTATACATTATCCTCCCCATAGCCAGTAACCTGTGTTTATTATACATTATCCCTCCCATAGCCAGTAACCTGTGTTTATTATACATTATCCCTCCCATAGCTAGTAACCTGTGTTTATTATACATTATCCTCCCCATAGCCAGTAACCTGTGTTTATTATACATTATCCCCCCACAACCAGTAACCTGTGTTTATTATACATTATCCTCCCATAGCCAATAACCTGTGTTTATTATACATTATCCCCCACAACCAGTAACCTGTGCTTATTATACATTATCCCCCCCATAGCCAGTAACCTGTGTTTATTATACATTATCCTCCCATAGCCAGTAACCTGTGTTTATTATACATTATCCTCCCATAGCCAGTAACCTGTGTTTATTATACATTATCCCCCCACAACCAGTAACCTGTGTTTATTATACATTATCCCCCCACAACCAGTAACCTGTGTTTATTATACATTATCCCCCCACAACCAGTAACCTGTGTTTATTATACATTATCCTCCCCATAGCCAGTAACCTGTGTTTGTTATACATTATCCCTCCCATAGCCAGTAACCTGTGTTTATTATACATTATCCCCCCACAACCAGTAACCTGTGTTTATTATACATTATCCCCCAACAACCAGTAACCTGTGTTTATTATACATTATCCCCCCACAACCAGTAATCTGTGTTTATTATACATTATCCCCCCCACAACCAGTAACCTGTGTTTATTATACATTATCCTCCCATATCCAGTAACCTGTGTTTATTACACATTATCCTCCCATAGCCAGTAACCTGTGTTTATTATACATTATCCTCCCATAGCCAGTAACCTGTGCTTATTATACATTATCCCCCCCATAGCCAGTAACCTGTGTTTATTATACATTATCCCTCCCATAGCCAGTAACCTGTGTTTATTATACATTATCCTCCCATAGCCAGTAACCTGTGTTTTTTTACATTATCCTCCCATAGCCAGTAACCTGTGTTTATTATACATTATCCTCCCATAGCCAGTAACCTGTGTTTATTATACATTATCCTCCCATAGCCAGTAACCTGTGTTTATTATACATTATCCTCCCCATAGCCAGTAACCTGTGTTTATTATACATTATCCCTCCCATAGCCAGTAACCTGTGTTTATTATACATTATCCCTCCCATAGCCAGTAACCTGTGTTTATTATACATTATCCTCCCCATAGCCAGTAACCTGTGTTTATTATACATTATCCCCCCACAACCAGTAACCTGTGTTTATTATACATTATCCTCCCATAGCCAATAACCTGTGTTTATTATACATTATCCCCCACAACCAGTAACCTGTGCTTATTATACATTATCCCCCCCATAGCCAGTAACCTGTGTTTATTATACATTATCCCTCCCATAGCCAGTAACCTGTGTTTATTATACATTATCCTCCCATAGCCAGTAACCTGTGTTTATTATACATTATCCTCCCATAGCCAGTAACCTGTGTTTATTATACATTATCCCCCCACAACCAGTAACCTGTGTTTATTATACATTATCCCCCCACAACCAGTAACCTGTGTTTATTATACATTATCCTCCCCATAGCCAGTAACCTGTGTTTGTTATACATTATCCCTCCCATAGCCAGTAACCTGTGTTTATTATACATTATCCCTCCCATAGCCAGTAACCTGTGTTTATTATACATTATCCTCCCATAGCCAGTAACCCGTGTTTATTATACATTATCCTCCCATAGCCAGTAACCTGTGTTTATTATACATTATCCTCCCATAGCCAGTAACCTGTGTTTATTATACATTATCCTCCCATAGCCAGTAACCTGTGTTTATTATACATTATCCTCCCATAGCCTGTAACCTGTGTTTATTAAACAATATCCTCACATAGCCAGTAACCTGTGTTTATTATACATTATCCCCCCCATAGCCAGTAACCTGTGTTTATTATACATTATCCTCCCATAGCCAGTAACCTGTGTTTATTAAACATTATCCTCCCATAGCCAGTAACCTGTGTTTATTATACATTATCCTTCCATAGCCAGTAACCTGTGTTTATTATACATTATCCTCCCATAGCAAGTAACCTGTGTTTATTAAACAATATCCTCCCATAGCCAGTAACCTGTGTTTATTATACATTATCCCCCCACAACCAGTAACCTGTGTTTATTATACATTATCCCCCAACAACCAGTAACCTGTGTTTATTATACATTATCCCCCCACAACCAGTAATCTGTGTTTATTATACATTATCCCCCCACAACCAGTAACCTGTGTTTATTATACATTATCCTCCCATATCCAGTAACCTGTGTTTATTACACATTATCCTCCCATAGCCAGTAACCTGTGTTTATTATACATTATCCTCCCATAGCCAGTAACCTGTGCTTATTATACATTATCCCCCCCATAGCCAGTAACCTGTGTTTATTATACATTATCCCTCCCATAGCCAGTAACCTGTGTTTATTATACATTATCCTCCCATAGCCAGTAACCTGTGTTTTTTTACATTATCCTCCCATAGCCAGTAACCTGTGTTTATTATACATTATCCTCCCATAGCCAGTAACCTGTGTTTATTAAACATTATCCTCCCATAGCCAGTAACCTGTGTTTATTATACATTATCCTCCCATAGCCAGTAACCTGTGTTTATTATACATTATCCTCCCATAGCCAGTAACCTGTGTTTCTTATACATTATCCTCCCATAGCCAGTAACCTGTGCTTATTATACATTATCCCCCCCATAGCCAGTAACCTGTGTTTCTTATACATTATCTCTCCCATAGCCAGTAACCTGTGTTTATTATACATTATCCTCCCATAGCCAGTAACCTGTGTTTATTAAACATTATCCTCCCATAGCCAGTAACCTGTGTTTATTATACATTATCCCCCCACAACCAGTAACCTGTGTTTATTATACATTATCCCCCCACAACCAGTAACCTGTGTTTATTATACATTATCCCGCCATAGCCAGTAAACTGTGTTTATTATACATTATCCTCCCCTTAGCCAGTAACCTGTGTTTATTATACATTATCCCTCCCATAGCCAGTAACCTGTGTTTATTATACATTATCCCCCCATAGCCAGTAACCTGTGTTTATTATACATTATCCTCCCATAGCCAGTAACCTGTGTTTATTATACATTATCCTCCCCATAGCCAGTAACCTGTGTTTATTATACATTATCCCTCCCATAGCCAGTAACCTGTGTTTATTATACATTATCCCTCCCATAGCTAGTAACCTGTGTTTATTATACATTATCCTCCCCATAGCCAGTAACCTGTGTTTATTATACATTATCCCCCCACAACCAGTAACCTGTGTTTATTATACATTATCCTCCCATAGCCAATAACCTGTGTTTATTATACATTATCCCCCACAACCAGTAACCTGTGCTTATTATACATTATCCCCCCCATAGCCAGTAACCTGTGTTTATTATACATTATCCTCCCATAGCCAGTAACCTGTGTTTATTATACATTATCCTCCCATAGCCAGTAACCTGTGTTTATTATACATTATCCCCCCACAACCAGTAACCTGTGTTTATTATACATTATCCCCCCACAACCAGTAACCTGTGTTTATTATACATTATCCCCCCACAACCAGTAACCTGTGTTTATTATACATTATCCTCCCCATAGCCAGTAACCTGTGTTTGTTATACATTATCCCTCCCATAGCCAGTAACCTGTGTTTATTATACATTATCCCCCCACAACCAGTAACCTGTGTTTATTATACATTATCCCCCAACAACCAGTAACCTGTGTTTATTATACATTATCCCCCCACAACCAGTAATCTGTGTTTATTATACATTATCCCCCCACAACCAGTAACCTGTGTTTATTATACATTATCCTCCCATATCCAGTAACCTGTGTTTATTACACATTATCCTCCCATAGCCAGTAACCTGTGTTTATTATACATTATCCTCCCATAGCCAGTAACCTGTGCTTATTATACATTATCCCCCCCATAGCCAGTAACCTGTGTTTATTATACATTATCCCTCCCATAGCCAGTAACCTGTGTTTATTATACATTATCCTCCCATAGCCAGTAACCTGTGTTTTTTTACATTATCCTCCCATAGCCAGTAACCTGTGTTTATTATACATTATCCTCCCATAGCCAGTAACCTGTGTTTATTATACATTATCCTCCCATAGCCAGTAACCTGTGTTTATTAAACATTATCCTCCCATAGCCAGTAACCTGTGTTTATTATACATTATCCTCCCATAGCCAGTAACCTGTGTTTATTATACATTATCCTCCCATAGCAAGTAACCTGTGTTTATTATACATTATCCTCCCATAGCCAGTAACCTGTGTTTATTATACATTATCCTCCCCTTAGCCAGTAACCTGTGTTTATTATACATTATCCCGCCATAGCCAGTAAACTGTGTTTATTATACATTATCCTCCCCTTAGCCAGTAACCTGTGTTTATTATACATTATCCCTCCCATAGCCAGTAACCTGTGTTTATTATACATTATCCCCCCATAGCCAGTAACCTGTGTTTATTATACATTATCCTCCCATAGCCAGTAACCTGTGTTTATTATACATTATCCTCCCCATAGCCAGTAACCTGTGTTTATTATACATTATCCCTCCCATAGCCAGTAACCTGTGTTTATTATACATTATCCCTCCCATAGCCAGTAACCTGTGTTTATTATACATTATCCTCCCCATAGCCAGTAACCTGTGTTTATTATACATTATCCCCCCACAACCAGTAACCTGTGTTTATTATACATTATCCTCCCATAGCCAATAACCTGTGTTTATTATACATTATCCCCCACAACCAGTAACCTGTGCTTATTATACATTATCCCCCCCCCATAGCCAGTAACCTGTGTTTATTATACATTATCCCTCCCATAGCCAGTAACCTGTGTTTATTATACATTATCCTCCCATAGCCAGTAACCTGTGTTTATTATACATTATCCTCCCATAGCCAGTAACCTGTGTTTATTATACATTATCCCCCCACAACCAGTAACCTGTGTTTATTATACATTATCCCCCCACAACCAGTAACCTGTGTTTATTATACATTATCCTCCCCATAGCCAGTAACCTGTGTTTGTTATACATTATCCCTCCCATAGCCAGTAACCTGTGTTTATTATACATTATCCCTCCCATAGCCAGTAACCTGTGTTTATTATACATTATCCTCCCATAGCCAGTAACCTGTGTTTATTATACATTATCCTCCCATAGCCAGTAACCTGTGTTTATTATACATTATCCTCCCATAGCCAGTAACCTGTGTTTATTATACATTATCCTCCCATAGCCAGTAACCTGTGTTTATTATACATTATCCTCCCATAGCCTGTAACCTGTGTTTATTAAACAATATCCTCACATAGCCAGTAACCTGTGTTTATTATACATTATCCCCCCCATAGCCAGTAACCTGTGTTTATTATACATTATCCTCCCATAGCCAGTAACCTGTGTTTATTAAACATTATCCTCCCATAGCCAGTAACCTGTGTTTATTATACATTATCCTTCCATAGCCAGTAACCTGTGTTTATTATACATTATCCTCCCATAGCAAGTAACCTGTGTTTATTAAACAATATCCTCCCATAGCCAGTAACCTGTGTTTATTATACATTATCCCCCCACAACCAGTAACCTGTGTTTATTATACATTATCCCCCAACAACCAGTAACCTGTGTTTATTATACATTATCCCCCCACAACCAGTAATCTGTGTTTATTATACAATATCCCCCTACAACCAGTAACCTGTGTTTATTATACATTATCCTCCCATATCCAGTAACCTGTGTTTATTACACATTATCCTCCCATAGCCAGTAACCTGTGTTTATTATACATTATCCTCCCATAGCCAGTAACCTGTGCTTATTATACATTATCCCCCCCATAGCCAGTAACCTGTGTTTATTATACATTATCCCTCCCATAGCCAGTAACCTGTGTTTATTATACATTATCCTCCCATAGCCAGTAACCTGTGTTTTTTTACATTATCCTCCCATAGCCAGTAACCTGTGTTTATTATACATTATCCTCCCATAGCCAGTAACCTGTGTTTATTATACATTATCCTCCCATAGCCAGTAACCTGTGTTTATTATACATTATCCTCCCATAGCCAGTAACCTGTGTTTATTATACATTATCCTCCCCATAGCCAGTAACCTGTGTTTATTATACATTATCCCTCCCATAGCCAGTAACCTGTGTTTATTATACATTATCCCTCCCATAGCCAGTAACCTGTGTTTATTATACATTATCCTCCCCATAGCCAGTAACCTGTGTTTATTATACATTATCCCCCCACAACCAGTAACCTGTGTTTATTATACATTATCCTCCCATAGCCAATAACCTGTGTTTATTATACATTATCCCCCACAACCAGTAACCTGTGCTTATTATACATTATCCCCCCCCATAGCCAGTAACCTGTGTTTATTATACATTATCCCTCCCATAGCCAGTAACCTGTGTTTATTATACATTATCCTCCCATAGCCAGTAACCTGTGTTTATTATACATTATCCTCCCATAGCCAGTAACCTGTGTTTATTATACATTATCCCCCCACAACCAGTAACCTGTGTTTATTATACATTATCCCCCCACAACCAGTAACCTGTGTTTATTATACATTATCCTCCCCATAGCCAGTAACCTGTGTTTGTTATACATTATCCCTCCCATAGCCAGTAACCTGTGTTTATTATACATTATCCCTCCCATAGCCAGTAACCTGTGTTTATTATACATTATCCTCCCATAGCCAGTAACCCGTGTTTATTATACATTATCCTCCCATAGCCAGTAACCTGTGTTTATTATACATTATCCTCCCATAGCCAGTAACCTGTGTTTATTATACATTATCCTCCCATAGCCAGTAACCTGTGTTTATTATACATTATCCTCCCATAGCCTGTAACCTGTGTTTATTAAACAATATCCTCACATAGCCAGTAACCTGTGTTTATTATACATTATCCCCCCCATAGCCAGTAACCTGTGTTTATTATACATTATCCTCCCATAGCCAGTAACCTGTGTTTATTAAACATTATCCTCCCATAGCCAGTAACCTGTGTTTATTATACATTATCCTTCCATAGCCAGTAACCTGTGTTTATTATACATTATCCTCCCATAGCAAGTAACCTGTGTTTATTAAACAATATCCTCCCATAGCCAGTAACCTGTGTTTATTATACATTATCCCCCCACAACCAGTAACCTGTGTTTATTATACATTATCCCCCAACAACCAGTAACCTGTGTTTATTATACATTATCCCCCCACAACCAGTAATCTGTGTTTATTATACATTATCCCCCCACAACCAGTAACCTGTGTTTATTATACATTATCCTCCCATATCCAGTAACCTGTGTTTATTACACATTATCCTCCCATAGCCAGTAACCTGTGTTTATTATACATTATCCTCCCATAGCCAGTAACCTGTGCTTATTATACATTATCCCCCCATAGCCAGTAACCTGTGTTTATTATACATTATCCCTCCCATAGCCAGTAACCTGTGTTTATTATACATTATCCTCCCATAGCCAGTAACCTGTGTTTTTTTACATTATCCTCCCATAGCCAGTAACCTGTGTTTATTATACATTATCCTCCCATAGCCAGTAACCTGTGTTTATTAAACATTATCCTCCCATAGCCAGTAACCTGTGTTTATTATACATTATCCTCCCATAGCCAGTAACCTGTGTTTATTATACATTATCCTCCCATAGCAAGTAACCTGTGTTTATTATACATTATCCTCCCATAGCCAGTAACCTGTGTTTATTATACATTATCCCCCCACAACCAGTAACCTGTGTTTATTATACATTATCCTCCCATAGCCAGTAACCTGTGTTTCTTATACATTATCCTCCCATAGCCAGTAACCTGTGCTTATTATACATTATCCCCCCCATAGCCAGTAACCTGTGTTTCTTATACATTATCTCTCCCATAGCCAGTAACCTGTGTTTATTATACATTATCCTCCCATAGCCAGTAACCTGTGTTTATTAAACATTATCCTCCCATAGCCAGTAACCTGTGTTTATTATACATTATCCCCCCACAACCAGTAACCTGTGTTTATTATACATTATCCCCCCACAACCAGTAACCTGTGTTTATTATACATTATCCCGCCATAGCCAGTAAACTGTGTTTATTATACATTATCCTCCCCTTAGCCAGTAACCTGTGTTTATTATACATTATCCCTCCCATAGCCAGTAACCTGTGTTTATTATACATTATCCCCCCATAGCCAGTAACCTGTGTTTATTACACATTATCCTCCCATAGCCAGTAACCTGTGTTTATTATACATTATCCTCCCATAGCCAGTAACCTGTGCTTATTATACATTATCCCCCCCATAGCCAGTAACCTGTGTTTATTATACATTATCCCTCCCATAGCCAGTAACCTGTGTTTATTATACATTATCCTCCCATAGCCAGTAACCTGTGTTTTTTTACATTATCCTCCCATAGCCAGTAACCTGTGTTTATTATACATTATCCTCCCATAGCCAGTAACCTGTGTTTATTAAACATTATCCTCCCATAGCCAGTAACCTGTGTTTATTATACATTATCCTCCCATAGCCAGTAACCTGTGTTTATTACACATTATCCTCCCATAGCCAGTAACCTGTGTTTATTATACATTATCCTCCCATAGCCAGTAACCTGTGCTTATTATACATTATCCCCCCCATAGCCAGTAACCTGTGTTTATTATACATTATCCCTCCCATAGCCAGTAACCTGTGTTTATTATACATTATCCTCCCATAGCCAGTAACCTGTGTTTTTTTACATTATCCTCCCATAGCCAGTAACCTGTGTTTATTATACATTATCCCCCAACAACCAGTAACCTGTGTTTATTATACATTATCCCCCCACAACCAGTAATCTGTGTTTATTATACATTATCCCCCCACAACCAGTAACCTGTGTTTATTATACATTATCCTCCCATATCCAGTAACCTGTGTTTATTACACATTATCCTCCCATAGCCAGTAACCTGTGTTTATTATACATTATCCTCCCATAGCCAGTAACCTGTGCTTATTATACATTATCCCCCCCATAGCCAGTAACCTGTGTTTATTATACATTATCCCTCCCATAGCCAGTAACCTGTGTTTATTATACATTATCCTCCCATAGCCAGTAACCTGTGTTTTTTTACATTATCCTCCCATAGCCAGTAACCTGTGTTTATTATACATTATCCTCCCATAGCCAGTAACCTGTGTTTATTAAACATTATCCTCCCATAGCCAGTAACCTGTGTTTATTATACATTATCCTCCCATAGCCAGTAACCTGTGTTTATTATACATTATCCTCCCATAGCAAGTAACCTGTGTTTATTATACATTATCCTCCCATAGCCAGTAACCTGTGTTTATTATACATTATCCCCCCACAACCAGTAACCTGTGTTTATTATACATTATCCTCCCATAGCCAGTAACCTGTGTTTCTTATACATTATCCTCCCATAGCCAGTAACCTGTGCTTATTATACATTATCCCCCCCATAGCCAGTAACCTGTGTTTCTTATACATTATCTCTCCCATAGCCAGTAACCTGTGTTTATTATACATTATCCTCCCATAGCCAGTAACCTGTGTTTATTAAACATTATCCTCCCATAGCCAGTAACCTGTGTTTATTATACATTATCCCCCCACAACCAGTAACCTGTGTTTATTATACATTATCCCCCCACAACCAGTAACCTGTGTTTATTATACATTATCCCGCCATAGCCAGTAAACTGTGTTTATTATACATTATCCTCCCCTTAGCCAGTAACCTGTGTTTATTATACATTATCCCTCCCATAGCCAGTAACCTGTGTTTATTATACATTATCCCCCCATAGCCAGTAACCTGTGTTTATTATACATTATCCTCCCATAGCCAGTAACCTGTGTTTATTATACATTATCCTCCCCATAGCCAGTAACCTGTGTTTATTATACATTATCCCTCCCATAGCCAGTAACCTGTGTTTATTATACATTATCCCTCCCATAGCTAGTAACCTGTGTTTATTATACATTATCCTCCCCATAGCCAGTAACCTGTGTTTATTATACATTATCCCCCCACAACCAGTAACCTGTGTTTATTATACATTATCCTCCCATAGCCAATAACCTGTGTTTATTATACATTATCCCCCACAACCAGTAACCTGTGCTTATTATACATTATCCCCCCCATAGCCAGTAACCTGTGTTTATTATACATTATCCCTCCCATAGCCAGTAACCTGTGTTTATTATACATTATCCTCCCATAGCCAGTAACCTGTGTTTATTATACATTATCCTCCCATAGCCAGTAACCTGTGTTTATTATACATTATCCCCCCACAACCAGTAACCTGTGTTTATTATACATTATCCCCCCACAACCAGTAACCTGTGTTTATTATACATTATCCCCCCACAACCAGTAACCTGTGTTTATTATACATTATCCTCCCCATAGCCAGTAACCTGTGTTTGTTATACATTATCCCTCCCATAGCCAGTAACCTGTGTTTATTATACATTATCCCCCCACAACCAGTAACCTGTGTTTATTATACATTATCCCCCAACAACCAGTAACCTGTGTTTATTATACATTATCCCCCCACAACCAGTAATCTGTGTTTATTATACATTATCCCCCCACAACCAGTAACCTGTGTTTATTATACGTTATCCTCCCATATCCAGTAACCTGTGTTTATTACACATTATCCTCCCATAGCCAGTAACCTGTGTTTATTATACATTATCCTCCCATAGCCAGTAACCTGTGCTTATTATACATTATCCCCCCCATAGCCAGTAACCTGTGTTTATTATACATTATCCCTCCCATAGCCAGTAACCTGTGTTTATTATACATTATCCTCCCATAGCCAGTAACCTGTGTTTTTTTACATTATCCTCCCATAGCCAGTAACCTGTGTTTATTATACATTATCCTCCCATAGCCAGTAACCTGTGTTTATTAAACATTATCCTCCCATAGCCAGTAACCTGTGTTTATTATACATTATCCTCCCATAGCCAGTAACCTGTGTTTATTATACATTATCCTCCCATAGCAAGTAACCTGTGTTTATTATACATTATCCTCCCATAGCCAGTAACCTGTGTTTATTATACATTATCCTCCCCTTAGCCAGTAACCTGTGTTTATTATACATTATCCCGCCATAGCCAGTAAACTGTGTTTATTATACATTATCCTCCCCTTAGCCAGTAACCTGTGTTTATTATACATTATCCCTCCCATAGCCAGTAACCTGTGTTTATTATACATTATCCCCCCATAGCCAGTAACCTGTGTTTATTATACATTATCCTCCCATAGCCAGTAACCTGTGTTTATTATACATTATCCTCCCCATAGCCAGTAACCTGTGTTTATTATACATTATCCCTCCCATAGCCAGTAACCTGTGTTTATTATACATTATCCCTCCCATAGCCAGTAACCTGTGTTTATTATACATTATCCTCCCCATAGCCAGTAACCTGTGTTTATTATACATTATCCCCCCACAACCAGTAACCTGTGTTTATTATACATTATCCTCCCATAGCCAATAACCTGTGTTTATTATACATTATCCCCCACAACCAGTAACCTGTGCTTATTATACATTATCCCCCCCCATAGCCAGTAACCTGTGTTTATTATACATTATCCCTCCCATAGCCAGTAACCTGTGTTTATTATACATTATCCTCCCATAGCCAGTAACCTGTGTTTATTATACATTATCCTCCCATAGCCAGTAACCTGTGTTTATTATACATTATCCCCCCACAACCAGTAACCTGTGTTTATTATACATTATCCCCCCACAACCAGTAACCTGTGTTTATTATACATTATCCTCCCCATAGCCAGTAACCTGTGTTTGTTATACATTATCCCTCCCATAGCCAGTAACCTGTGTTTATTATACATTATCCCTCCCATAGCCAGTAACCTGTGTTTATTATACATTATCCTCCCATAGCCAGTAACCTGTGTTTATTATACATTATCCTCCCATAGCCAGTAACCTGTGTTTATTATACATTATCCTCCCATAGCCAGTAACCTGTGTTTATTATACATTATCCTCCCATAGCCAGTAACCTGTGTTTATTATACATTATCCTCCCATAGCCTGTAACCTGTGTTTATTAAACAATATCCTCATATAGCCAGTAACCTGTGTTTATTATACATTATCCCCCCCATAGCCAGTAACCTGTGTTTATTATACATTATCCTCCCATAGCCAGTAACCTGTGTTTATTAAACATTATCCTCCCATAGCCAGTAACCTGTGTTTATTATACATTATCCTTCCATAGCCAGTAACCTGTGTTTATTATACATTATCCTCCCATAGCAAGTAACCTGTGTTTATTAAACAATATCCTCCCATAGCCAGTAACCTGTGTTTATTATACATTATCCCCCCACAACCAGTAACCTGTGTTTATTATACATTATCCCCCAACAACCAGTAACCTGTGTTTATTATACATTATCCCCCCACAACCAGTAATCTGTGTTTATTATACAATATCCCCCTACAACCAGTAACCTGTGTTTATTATACATTATCCTCCCATATCCAGTAACCTGTGTTTATTACACATTATCCTCCCATAGCCAGTAACCTGTGTTTATTATACATTATCCTCCCATAGCCAGTAACCTGTGCTTATTATACATTATCCCCCCCATAGCCAGTAACCTGTGTTTATTATACATTATCCCTCCCATAGCCAGTAACCTGTGTTTATTATACATTATCCTCCCATAGCCAGTAACCTGTGTTTTTTTACATTATCCTCCCATAGCCAGTAACCTGTGTTTATTATACATTATCCTCCCATAGCCAGTAACCTGTGTTTATTATACATTATCCTCCCATAGCCAGTAACCTGTGTTTATTAAACATTATCCTCCCATAGCCAGTAACCTGTGTTTATTATACATTATCCTCCCATAGCCAGTAACCTGTGTTTATTATACATTATCCTCCCATAGCAAGTAACCTGTGTTTATTATACATTATCCTCCCATAGCCAGTAACCTGTGTTTATTATACATTATCCCCCCACAACCAGTAACCTGTGTTTATTATACATTATCCTCCCATAGCCAGTAACCTGTGTTTCTTATACATTATCCTCCCATAGCCAGTAACCTGTGCTTATTATACATTATCCCCCCCATAGCCAGTAACCTGTGTTTCTTATACATTATCTCTCCCATAGCCAGTAACCTGTGTTTATTATACATTATCCTCCCATAGCCAGTAACCTGTGTTTATTAAACATTATCCTCCCATAGCCAGTAACCTGTGTTTATTATACATTATCCCCCCACAACCAGTAACCTGTGTTTATTATACATTATCCCCCCACAACCAGTAACCTGTGTTTATTATACATTATCCCGCCATAGCCAGTAAACTGTGTTTATTATACATTATCCTCCCCTTAGCCAGTAACCTGTGTTTATTATACATTATCCCTCCCATAGCCAGTAACCTGTGTTTATTATACATTATCCCCCCATAGCCAGTAACCTGTGTTTATTATACATTATCCTCCCATAGCCAGTAACCTGTGTTTATTATACATTATCCTCCCCATAGCCAGTAACCTGTGTTTATTATACATTATCCCTCCCATAGCCAGTAACCTGTGTTTATTATACATTATCCCTCCCATAGCTAGTAACCTGTGTTTATTATACATTATCCTCCCCATAGCCAGTAACCTGTGTTTATTATACATTATCCCCCCACAACCAGTAACCTGTGTTTATTATACATTATCCTCCCATAGCCAATAACCTGTGTTTATTATACATTATCCCCCACAACCAGTAACCTGTGCTTATTATACATTATCCCCCCCATAGCCAGTAACCTGTGTTTATTATACATTATCCTCCCATAGCCAGTAACCTGTGTTTATTATACATTATCCCCCCACAACCAGTAACCTGTGTTTATTATACATTATCCCCCCACAACCAGTAACCTGTGTTTATTATACATTATCCCCCCACAACCAGTAACCTGTGTTTATTATACATTATCCTCCCCATAGCCAGTAACCTGTGTTTGTTATACATTATCCCTCCCATAGCCAGTAACCTGTGTTTATTATACATTATCCCCCCACAACCAGTAACCTGTGTTTATTATACATTATCCCCCCAACAACCAGTAACCTGTGTTTATTATACATTATCCCCCCACAACCAGTAATCTGTGTTTATTATACATTATCCCCCCACAACCAGTAACCTGTGTTTATTATACATTATCCTCCCATATCCAGTAACCTGTGTTTATTACACATTATCCTCCCATAGCCAGTAACCTGTGTTTATTATACATTATCCTCCCATAGCCAGTAACCTGTGCTTATTATACATTATCCCCCCCATAGCCAGTAACCTGTGTTTATTATACATTATCCCTCCCATAGCCAGTAACCTGTGTTTATTATACATTATCCTCCCATAGCCAGTAACCTGTGTTTTTTTACATTATCCTCCCATAGCCAGTAACCTGTGTTTATTATACATTATCCTCCCATAGCCAGTAACCTGTGTTTATTATACATTATCCTCCCATAGCCAGTAACCTGTGTTTATTAAACATTATCCTCCCATAGCCAGTAACCTGTGTTTATTATACATTATCCTCCCATAGCCAGTAACCTGTGTTTATTATACATTATCCTCCCATAGCAAGTAACCTGTGTTTATTATACATTATCCTCCCATAGCCAGTAACCTGTGTTTATTATACATTATCCCCCCACAACCAGTAACCTGTGTTTATTATACATTATCCTCCCATAGCCAGTAACCTGTGTTTCTTATACATTATCCTCCCATAGCCAGTAACCTGTGCTTATTATACATTATCCCCCCCATAGCCAGTAACCTGTGTTTCTTATACATTATCTCTCCCATAGCCAGTAACCTGTGTTTATTATACATTATCCTCCCATAGCCAGTAACCTGTGTTTATTAAACATTATCCTCCCATAGCCAGTAACCTGTGTTTATTATACATTATCCCCCCACAACCAGTAACCTGTGTTTATTATACATTATCCCCCCACAACCAGTAACCTGTGTTTATTATACATTATCCCGCCATAGCCAGTAAACTGTGTTTATTATACATTATCCTCCCCTTAGCCAGTAACCTGTGTTTATTATACATTATCCCTCCCATAGCCAGTAACCTGTGTTTATTATACATTATCCCCCCATAGCCAGTAACCTGTGTTTATTATACATTATCCTCCCATAGCCAGTAACCTGTGTTTATTATACATTATCCTCCCCATAGCCAGTAACCTGTGTTTATTATACATTATCCCTCCCATAGCCAGTAACCTGTGTTTATTATACATTATCCCTCCCATAGCTAGTAACCTGTGTTTATTATACATTATCCTCCCCATAGCCAGTAACCTGTGTTTATTATACATTATCCCCCCACAACCAGTAACCTGTGTTTATTATACATTATCCTCCCATAGCCAATAACCTGTGTTTATTATACATTATCCCCCACAACCAGTAACCTGTGCTTATTATACATTATCCCCCCCATAGCCAGTAACCTGTGTTTATTATACATTATCCCTCCCATAGCCAGTAACCTGTGTTTATTATACATTATCCTCCCATAGCCAGTAACCTGTGTTTATTATACATTATCCTCCCATAGCCAGTAACCTGTGTTTATTATACATTATCCCCCCACAACCAGTAACCTGTGTTTATTATACATTATCCCCCCACAACCAGTAACCTGTGTTTATTATACATTATCCTCCCCATAGCCAGTAACCTGTGTTTGTTATACATTATCCCTCCCATAGCCAGTAACCTGTGTTTATTATACATTATCCCTCCCATAGCCAGTAACCTGTGTTTATTATACATTATCCTCCCATAGCCAGTAACCTGTGTTTATTATACATTATCCTCCCATAGCCAGTAACCTGTGTTTATTATACATTATCCTCCCATAGCCAGTAACCTGTGTTTATTATACATTATCCCCCCACAACTAGTAACCTGTGTTTATTATACATTAACCCCCATAGCCAGTATCCTGTGTTTATTATACATTATCCACCCCATGGCTAATTTTATATATATATTTTATACTTGTACTAATAAAGGAATATTGGCTTTTTTCACCATACATTTGCCATATACCTTTTATTTTATTTTATTTTATTTTATCCGTATATTTTATATTATATTATCTTTTCCTCTTCTACCTGGTTACACGTCATTTTGGAGCTGACTATTGTCTACAAGAATCCTAGGTGGGGATTATACCACCCACGCCATCATATTGAGCAGTATATCCTGCTCATTCAAATGTGAGTACGTTCTCTCTTTTTTTTAAAGTCTTACTTTTATATTTTATATACAGTGAGCACTATATTTTATTTTCTTTATCTCGAGGAATTACCCGCATCTATGTCCCGCCAGTGGGGGATAAACGCCACTGAATGCTGATTACACTTGAGCAAGTACATGCTCTTGCATAGGTGAGTGAAATACCTCCCCTACACCTATTTCAGTCTATTTCACTTATGCCAATACAGTCTGCACTATTGGAGTCTCCCTGTCTTTCTATTTTGCATGCCCATCATTGAACCAAGATTGCCTATACCATAGAAGACCCAGCGTTCTATTTTGACTACAGTATCAAGTTTCCATCAGCCTATTGGAATCCACCACATATTGGGACTATTACGCTTTTTCTTATATTTATTTTAATGTATATTTATATGTGAGTAAAATTTCTATCTATTTCATATTTCTCATTTTACCTTTAATTGTATTATTTCTGTACAGCGCGACCTATTATTTTGTTTTTTCAACATTCTTTATTGAGGACTTTAGAGGGAACCTCATACCCATAGGTTGCAGCTTCTCTCTTTTCTCTTCTCCTTTAGACCACCTAGCGCTGAGCCTATACCCCCTTTTTTTCTGTAATTAATATATGACTTTTTAAAGATTTTTCTATCCAGTAAAAATCGTTTTTGTTTCCATTAAATAATGTGTTACCCAAGCATACTGAAAGGAAAAAAAAAAACATTACTTTCCATGTTACCCAAAATGCTTGGATTCTGGAGGAGTTTTATTTTTTTTTTGCAAACAGCATGATCATGAAGGGGTTAACTTGAGTTTTAGTGCCTAGTAAATGAAAGCAACTTTACTGAAACATGGTGACAATGGCAATTTATTTTACACAAGTGTATAGTGTACAGCAGAACCCTGACAAGCTCCAGATAAAACAAACAAACAAACAATATATCATGCACTTATGCTTTGCCAAACGACCCAAGCAAAGTAAAGTAAAGGCGATTATGTAAGCTCCAATGCACACTTATAACAAGCAGTTTTTGAGGATGATTAACTACTGGCCAATATTTTTTGAGAACCATATTTATGCAGATGCACCCATAAATGTATAATATTACCTACAGCTAGAGAAACTTATGATAACCAATCACAACCATTGGAGTTACATTGTGATGCAACAGAGGAACATAGCTAGGATTTGTTCCAATAGAAAGAGAGAACTGTTGAAAGTCTTTTTTTGACATTGAAGCATCTAATCATTCCAAAATAGGACAGCAAAAGGAAAATATCATGAAGAAACCGTTGCATGAAGTACCAAAACATCTTAAGTGCTTGATTTTTGATGATGTTTCAGATATATGTGTATCCCATTGCCAGCAACAATTATTCAAATTTCAATAGGAGAAACACTGAGAAAGCCTTATCAAGTATAAGTTATGGCAGAAAACCCTTTTTTAGCACTAGACTAAAAGTATGAACACATAAACACATTTATTCGTCTTAAAGGAATGACTAACCTGTGTTTATTATACATTATCCCCCCACAACCAGTAACCTGTGTTTATTATACATTATCCTCCCATAGCCAATAACCTGTGTTTATTATACATTATCCCCCACAACCAGTAACCTGTGCTTATTATACATTATCCCCCCCCATAGCCAGTAACCTGTGTTTATTATACATTATCCCTCCCATAGCCAGTAACCTGTGTTTATTATACATTATCCTCCCATAGCCAGTAACCTGTGTTTATTATACATTATCCTCCCATAGCCAGTAACCTGTGTTTATTATACATTATCCCCCCACAACCAGTAACCTGTGTTTATTATACATTATCCCCCCACAACCAGTAACCTGTGTTTATTATACATTATCCTCCCCATAGCCAGTAACCTGTGTTTGTTATACATTATCCCTCCCATAGCCAGTAACCTGTGTTTATTATACATTATCCCTCCCATAGCCAGTAACCTGTGTTTATTATACATTATCCTCCCATAGCCAGTAACCTGTGTTTATTATACATTATCCTCCCATAGCCAGTAACCTGTGTTTATTATACATTATCCTCCCATAGCCAGTAACCTGTGTTTATTATACATTATCCTCCCATAGCCAGTAACCTGTGTTTATTATACATTATCCTCCCATAGCCTGTAACCTGTGTTTATTAAACAATATCCTCACATAGCCAGTAACCTGTGTTTATTATACATTATCCCCCCCATAGCCAGTAACCTGTGTTTATTATACATTATCCTCCCATAGCCAGTAACCTGTGTTTATTAAACATTATCCTCCCATAGCCAGTAACCTGTGTTTATTATACATTATCCTTCCATAGCCAGTAACCTGTGTTTATTATACATTATCCTCCCATAGCAAGTAACCTGTGTTTATTAAACAATATCCTCCCATAGCCAGTAACCTGTGTTTATTATACATTATCCCCCCACAACCAGTAACCTGTGTTTATTATACATTATCCCCCAACAACCAGTAACCTGTGTTTATTATACATTATCCCCCCACAACCAGTAATCTGTGTTTATTATACAATATCCCCCTACAACCAGTAACCTGTGTTTATTATACATTATCCTCCCATATCCAGTAACCTGTGTTTATTACACATTATCCTCCCATAGCCAGTAACCTGTGTTTATTATACATTATCCTCCCATAGCCAGTAACCTGTGCTTATTATACATTATCCCCCCCATAGCCAGTAACCTGTGTTTATTATACATTATCCCTCCCATAGCCAGTAACCTGTGTTTATTATACATTATCCTCCCATAGCCAGTAACCTGTGTTTTTTTACATTATCCTCCCATAGCCAGTAACCTGTGTTTATTATACATTATCCTCCCATAGCCAGTAACCTGTGTTTATTATACATTATCCTCCCATAGCCAGTAACCTGTGTTTATTAAACATTATCCTCCCATAGCCAGTAACCTGTGTTTATTATACATTATCCTCCCATAGCCAGTAACCTGTGTTTATTATACATTATCCTCCCATAGCAAGTAACCTGTGTTTATTATACATTATCCTCCCATAGCCAGTAACCTGTGTTTATTATACATTATCCCCCCACAACCAGTAACCTGTGTTTATTATACATTATCCTCCCATAGCCAGTAACCTGTGTTTCTTATACATTATCCTCCCATAGCCAGTAACCTGTGCTTATTATACATTATCCCCCCCATAGCCAGTAACCTGTGTTTCTTATACATTATCTCTCCCATAGCCAGTAACCTGTGTTTATTATACATTATCCTCCCATAGCCAGTAACCTGTGTTTATTAAACATTATCCTCCCATAGCCAGTAACCTGTGTTTATTATACATTATCCCCCCACAACCAGTAACCTGTGTTTATTATACATTATCCCCCCACAACCAGTAACCTGTGTTTATTATACATTATCCCGCCATAGCCAGTAAACTGTGTTTATTATACATTATCCTCCCCTTAGCCAGTAACCTGTGTTTATTATACATTATCCCTCCCATAGCCAGTAACCTGTGTTTATTATACATTATCCCCCCATAGCCAGTAACCTGTGTTTATTATACATTATCCTCCCATAGCCAGTAACCTGTGTTTATTATACATTATCCTCCCCATAGCCAGTAACCTGTGTTTATTATACATTATCCCTCCCATAGCCAGTAACCTGTGTTTATTATACATTATCCCTCCCATAGCTAGTAACCTGTGTTTATTATACATTATCCTCCCCATAGCCAGTAACCTGTGTTTATTATACATTATCCCCCCACAACCAGTAACCTGTGTTTATTATACATTATCCTCCCATAGCCAATAACCTGTGTTTATTATACATTATCCCCCACAACCAGTAACCTGTGCTTATTATACATTATCCCCCCCATAGCCAGTAACCTGTGTTTATTATACATTATCCTCCCATAGCCAGTAACCTGTGTTTATTATACATTATCCTCCCATAGCCAGTAACCTGTGTTTATTATACATTATCCCCCCACAACCAGTAACCTGTGTTTATTATACATTATCCCCCCACAACCAGTAACCTGTGTTTATTATACATTATCCCCCCACAACCAGTAACCTGTGTTTATTATACATTATCCTCCCCATAGCCAGTAACCTGTGTTTGTTATACATTATCCCTCCCATAGCCAGTAACCTGTGTTTATTATACATTATCCCCCCACAACCAGTAACCTGTGTTTATTATACATTATCCCCCAACAACCAGTAACCTGTGTTTATTATACATTATCCCCCCACAACCAGTAATCTGTGTTTATTATACATTATCCCCCCACAACCAGTAAACATTATCCTCCCATAGCCAGTAACCTGTGTTTATTATACATTATCCCCCCACAACCAGTAACCTGTGTTTATTATACATTATCCCCCCACAACCAGTAACCTGTGTTTATTATACATTATCCTCCCCATAGCCAGTAACCTGTGTTTGTTATACATTATCCCTCCCATAGCCAGTAACCTGTGTTTATTATACATTATCCCTCCCATAGCCAGTAACCTGTGTTTATTATACATTATCCTCCCATAGCCAGTAACCTGTGTTTATTATACATTATCCTCCCATAGCCAGTAACCTGTGTTTATTATACATTATCCTCCCATAGCCAGTAACCTGTGTTTATTATACATTATCCCCCCACAACCAGTAACCTGTGTTTATTATACATTAACCCCCATAGCCAGTATCCTGTGTTTATTATACATTATCCACCCCATAGCCAGTAACCTGTGTTTATTATACATTATCCTCCCATAGCCAGTAACCTGTGTTTATTATACATTATCCTCCCATAGCCAGTAACCTGTGTTTATTAAACAATATCCTCCCATAGCCAGTAACCTGTGTCTATTATACATTATCCCCCCATAGCCAGTAACCTGTGTTTATTATACATTATCCCCCCATAGCCAGTAACCTGTGCTTATTATACATTATCCCCCCCATAGCCAGTAACCTGTGTTTATTATACATTATCCTCCCATAGCCAGTAACCTGTGCTTATTATACATTATCCCCCCCATAGCCAGTAACCTGTGTTTATTATACATTATCCTCCCATAGCCAGTAACCTGTGTTTATTATACATTATCCCCCCCATAGCCAGTAACCTGTGCTTATTATGCATTATCCCCCCATAGCCAGTAACCTGTGTTTATTATACATTATCCTCCCATAGCCAGTAACCTGTGTTTATTATACATTATCCCCCCCATAGCCAGTAACCTGTGTTTATTATACATTATCCCTCCCATAGCCAGTAACCTGTGTTTATTATACATTATCCCTCCATAGCCAGTAACCTGTGTTTATTATACATTATCCCCCTCCCCCCCCCCCCCATAGCCAGTAACCTGTGTTTATTATACATTATCCCCCATAGTAATTTATCGTTGGACCTAGGCAGCATGATGTCTTAGGCCGGCCCAGAGAGTGAGTGAGTGAATAATATAATATATATGTTCAGAAATATATTAGTAATTTATGTAAATCGGGTTAATGAAAGAGGGTGAAAAGGTATTAAAGAAAAACACACTTATTGCATCAAATTTACAAAGCCAAACTTTTAAAAGCTTTTCTCAATTCTTTCTCGGGATGAGGAATATATCGGTTGTAGACTGAGGATTTCCATCTGCCCAATCTTTTAATAATATGCACTGGAGTGTCAGTGTTGAAGGAGACCAAAGCTGCCTCTATTCTAAATGAAAGACCCGAGACATGGATACAACCCAATCTCAGGAGTAGTGTTCTGATGTAGAAGATTAATTTAGCCGTAGTCAGAGGGATTCAGTGAGAGTAGTGGTGAAATGTGTGTGGCATGACTGAGTGTGGGTTAGTAAGAGTCAAGTATTTTAATTGGGCACTAGTTCTAAGTGGGATAAAGTGGTATAGCGGATCGATGAGTAGTTTGGTTCGTTTTAGAGGTTTGTAGAGAAAGTATATAGTGATCATGATTTTTAGCGAAATTCAATATTTTTAAGGTGGTCCCAGTGCCGCCACTCATATCTGGTGTCACAATAGCTTGCATTTAAAAAAAAAAACCTACTTTTTTGACAGTAATATAATAGCAGTCAGTTTCCTTCACACGTGTGTGTTTCAGGGCCTGCCAGGGCACAGTGTCACACCAGTGCAACTCATATCTGGTGTAACAGTAGTGTACATTAAAAAAAAAAACCTAGAAATTTGACTGTGAAATAATAGCAGTCAATTCCCTTCACACGTGTGCGTTTCAGGGCCTGCCAGGGCACAGTGTCACACCAGTGCAACTCATATCTGGTGTAACAGTAGTGTACATTTAAAAAAAAAAAATACAGGGGGCTTGTTGTCACCTTTCGGGGACCCTTGGTGTTGTACGTGGCTGGGTGGAGGAAGAGACCTTCAATGACATCAGTGAGGACAAGGAACGGGACATGGCTAGCTTGGTATCCAACCTTGTGCAAATGGGGAGTTTGCGGTTGTGCAAATGGACTGTTTGCGGTTGTTTGCGGTGCGTTAAACGGGGAGTTTGGTCTGTCACTGTGAAGCGGGCATAACCCTTACACTACCTGATCGATACAACCTCATACCTGATGTTTTAAAGCACGTTATTCCAAACAATTTAGGAATGTTAGGTGACTTATGCCCTTTATGGATTAAAACCAGACTCTGCATCAACTATGTAATTTTCCATGGGAGTTTGGCCATGGAGCCCCCTCCAGCATGCCACAGTCCAGGTGTTAATCCCCTTGAAACAACTTTTCCATCACTATTGTGGCCAGAAAGAGTCCCTGTGGGTTTTAAAATTCGCCTGCCTATTGAAGTCTATGGCAGTTCGCCGGGTTCGCCCGTTCGCGAACATTTGCAGAAGTTCGCATTCGCCATTCGCGAACGGAAAATTTCATGTTCGCGACATCACTAACAGTCAGTAATACTGTCACATTACCTCCCCACAGTAACCCCTCACTCACAATCATGTCCCACACATATACACACACACCTGAGAACTGACTGCATATTGGACAATGTATAGGTGAGAGGATTATAGCCTATGTGAGGAAAAAATCTGTTACATACTGAGAAATATGAGAAATGTTATTTACAACTCTGTTTTCCAATCTGTAATTAATATATGACTTTTTAAAGATTTTTCTATCCAGTAAAAATCGTTTTTGTTTCCATTAAATAATGTGTTACCCAAGCATACTGAAAGGAAAAAAAAAAACATTACTTTCCATGTTACCCAAAATGCTTGGATTCTGGAGGAGTTTTATTTTTTTTTTGCAAACAGCATGATCATGAAGGGGTTAACTTGAGTTTTAGTGCCTAGTAAATGAAAGCAACTTTACTGAAACATGGTGACAATGGCAATTTATTTTACACAAGTGTATAGTGTACAGCAGAACCCTGACAAGCTCCAGATAAAACAAACAAACAAACAATATATCATGCACTTATGCTTTGCCAAACGACCCAAGCAAAGTAAAGTAAAGGCGATTATGTAAGCTCCAATGCACACTTATAACAAGCAGTTTTTGAGGATGATTAACTACTGGCCAATATTTTTTGAGAACCATATTTATGCAGATGCACCCATAAATGTATAATATTACCTACAGCTAGAGAAACTTATGATAACCAATCACAACCATTGGAGTTACATTGTGATGCAACAGAGGAACATAGCTAGGATTTGTTCCAATAGAAAGAGAGAACTGTTGAAAGTCTTTTTTTGACATTGAAGCATCTAATCATTCCAAAATAGGACAGCAAAAGGAAAATATCATGAAGAAACCGTTGCATGAAGTACCAAAACATCTTAAGTGCTTGATTTTTGATGATGTTTCAGATATATGTGTATCCCATTGCCAGCAACAATTATTCAAATTTCAATAGGAGAAACACTGAGAAAGCCTTATCAAGTATAAGTTATGGCAGAAAACCCTTTTTTAGCACTAGACTAAAAGTATGAACACATAAACACATTTATTCGTCTTAAAGGAATGACTTCTGACTATACAACACATTTAAAGTATAAAGACAAACAAGAAAATAAAGGGAGGGTACTTAAAAAGTAGGCTCTTAAGACAAGATACTAAAGACAAGATACTAAAAATAGAGAAGCAGATTTGGTGGCCTCATGAGAAAGAATATGTACTCCTGGATACTTCACCTCTCTGGAGGAGTACCGATATCAGGAAGGAAGGGCCAAGGGGAAGACATGAGCGGCATGGAAGGGTGGGCCATGCCGCCATTGGACAACTGCCCCCAGCATGCTGTACTGTGAACAGATTTAACAATGGCTGGCTAATGATACCCTAATTATGCTAAGGTAGGTGTAATGGACTAGATCTCTGAATGAGCGGTGTTTTTATAGTGAAATGCAGCTTGGCGTAACCCTTTAAATGCATTTTAAAGATTTTGCAAATTACATCATAACCCAAGGAAGACACGCCTAAAGGAGGGTAAACATTGATACTGAGGGGGAGAAATATAGACATTATTTTATTTCTCCTCTTCACTGTATGCTCTCTCTGTGCTGACTTGCCACGTGGGAAGACAGAGCTGATAATGATCACTGACAAGGAGCTCAGATGGAGGCACCAAGATGCAGGAAACATAATATTAAAACACCTGGGACATAATAGTTTCCCTTTAAATGCCTAGTGCTATTCAACAAAGACTAGAGGTTGGTTAAAATATTTGTTCTCTCAATGCAGTAATGAGAAGTAATGATTTCCAAATAGCTACCTTGCAAACTGTAACAGTTAGGTGCAAAAGGCAGATTTGTACACAGCAGCATGTATCTAAAAATTATAAATCTATATGTGTCAAACTCATATATTGGTAAACCCAATATAATTTCTATACGGATGTCACGCAAATCTATCTGTCCTCTCCTGATCTCTCCACGTCCCTCTTGACTAGTGTCTCTGACTGCCTCTCTGCTATTTCTAACTGGATGGCTGCCCACTTCCTTAAACTCAACCAAAACTGAAATTCTGGTCTTTCCTCCCTCAATTGTTGCTACTCCTGTGTCTGTCTCGCTCCAAGTCAACGGTGCTACCATCAGCTCCACCACGCAGGCTCGCTATCTGGGTGTTCTCTTTGACTTCGTCCTCTCCTTCATGCCTCTTGTTCAGTCTATCGCCAAATCCTGCTGCTTCCATCTCAAAAACATTGCGCACCCGACCCTTTTTAACGTTAGATGTGACTAGTGTGCTGGTCTATTCCACTGTCTTTCTCGCCTTGACTACTGTAATCCGCTTCTCAGTGGTCTTACGTGTTCCCAACTTGTGCCGTTACAGTCCATAATGAATGTGGTGGCTAGGCTCATCTTCCTGTCCGCCCACACCACCCACGCCTGTGTCAATTCCTACATTGGCTTCCTTGAAAATATAGGGCTAAATTTAAAATTTTGGTTCTTGCTTTAAAATCTCTACATAATGCTGCTCCCACCTATTTATCCTCCCTAATACACAAGTATGTCCCGTCTTGGCCCTTACGCTCTGCTGAAGACTTACGTCTATCTTCTGTCCGTACTCCCACCTCTGATGCTTGCCTTCAAGACTTCTCGAGGGCTGCACCTTTCCTGTTGAACTCACTTCACTCCTCCGTTAGATGCTAACCCAGTCTCCACTCCTTCAAAAAATCGTTACAAATCCACTTCTTCATAAAAGCGTATCAATTAAACTGTTAATAGCTCCCAACTGATTCCTCTCTTGCAACTGTCATTTTACCCCACTCCCTGTAGAATGTAAGCTCATTGAGCAGGGCCCTCAACCCCTCTGTCCCTGTGTGTCCAACTTGTCTGGTTACAACTTTGTTCGTCCACCCACTGTAAAGCGCTATGGAATTTGTTGGCGCTATATAAATAATAACATAATAATAATAATATATATCAGTTTGGATTCTTTTGATTTATGCTTCTATGAAAGGAACAGAAGTTATGCTTACTTTAAAGGAACACTATAGGGTTAGGAATGCAAACATGTATTCCTGGCCATATAGTGTTAAATTCACCATCTAGTACCCCTGAGCCCCTCATGCCTCCATAAATATAGCAACATCTTACTTGTATTCAAGCCTGAAGCTGTAGTTTTGCATGCTGTTTGCCTCAGAAAAACAAGCTATCTGCTGATATCATCGGAAATGGTGGCCTGATCCAATCACAATCCTTCTCCATAGGATTGGCCGAGACTGACAAGGAGGCAGATCATGAGCAGAGCCAGTACAATTCAAACACAACCCTGGCCAATCAGCATCTCCTCATAGAGATTAATTGAATCAGTGAATCCTTATGAGGAAAGTTCAGTGTCTGCATGCAGAGGGTGGAGACACTGAATGTTTGGATGCATTTTAGGCAGCCATGACCCAGGAAGGATCTCTAACAGCTATCTGAGGAGTGGTAAGTGAAGTTATCACTAGGCTGTAATGTAAACACTGCATTTTCTCAAAAAGCCTGAAGGTAATGATTCTACTCACCAGAACAAATTCAATAAGCTGTACTTGTTCTGGTGACTATAGTGTCCTTTTAAGGAAAAGCTCTATAGGTAAATTACATAATATCATAACATGCTCTTACTTTATAATTAACATGTCATTCTGAGTGCTCTGACACAAAGTCTACCCGGAGGTAAAATCTCTGTGTGAGGTAAATGTTATTCCCTTTAACTTTTTAAAAGTACATCAGAAATAGTTATATTGTTCAATTGGCGAGTGTTTTCAATTCGCAAAATAACTTGTCTTCTTTGCTATACCTTGTCCTTCCCTCTTCACTCTTTAATAGTAGAAGATAGATAGATAGATAGATAGGTGACAAAACCCCTATTTTGCCTTCCCAGGAGCTGTTCTCCTCTTCAGTTCGGGAACCCATTTTAAACTTTGTTTTATGCCTTCCTCACATTTGAGATTATAAAGTACCGAACACCGACCAACTTCTGGTTCATTAGGTACAAAGAAAACTGCAAGAATTAAGTGCTCTCCCTGTGTGGCCGCTGTTCTTATAACCAAACGCCACATGGTGGAGAAAACGGTGGCCATCTTGTCACACAAAAACAAGCAACGGGACTTGGTCATCGAGTGTCCGTCTTGGAGTTCCAGAAACTCGATGACCAAGTCCTGTTGCCTGCTTTCACCGGTGAAAGGGGAACCCTTCCTTTTTCGTACGTTTTGGAACTCCTGAACACGACCGACCTTTGGGCAGACGCCTCATGAGCGGTCGAAAAAAATGTCTCCCCAGTGGCGATTTGGCTGTATTTGTGGGATCTGAGCGCTTTTTATACAACTTGGGCACTCAGATCCAAGCTATCTGGGGATGTATAAACTACGGGGGTTCCTTTATGTGAAATGTGTTTTCTATAATTTGTCATTTTATGCTTATTCATGGTGACGTGACAATTTGGGGACATTTTGTGGGTGTGTTAATGAGAGTGTCATGGGCGTGTTTACTGTGTCATTGTATTGTATAAAAGCAGGCCATTGAGCCTGGATTAGACTTACCCCTTCATTAAGTCTAGGCTAATGTTTAGAGGATTGGGAGCTATATTCACTACTATTATAACTACTGTGCCACTAAAAACCACATAAATTAAAAGAGCATAGAGTAGGCAGACTAAAACGCAAGATATATAATAGATAATAAACAAATAGAAGACCTCACGTATCCCATAAGTGGGGATTATACCACTGTACGTTATCAACACTAGAGCTAAGTCCATAGCTCTTGAAAACGTGAGTAGGACCATATACTCTTTTATTGTTTCCACCCCTTTCGGGACATACTACACCATCAGTTGTTATTTTTTTATTTCATATGATGTACAAAGACGCATCTACACCACTCTGAAGAATCCCCCACTACTAAAGACTGTATTCACCTCTACAAAGATATACCTCGTTGTTTGATTCACCTACCACTCAGACTATTTATTCTGGACTTCTATTTGTTTATTATCTATTATATATCTCGCGTTTTAGTCTGCCTACTCTATGCTCTTTTAATTTGTGTGGTTTTTAGTGGCGCTACCTTCCCTTCTTTTTTCTGTACCATTTCTGTTGTAAGACTTGTGAGGGAGCCCTATTTTAGGTGTGCTTCCACCTTTTACTTATTTATTATTGTTTCTGTTGTATTTTGTATAGATAGAAAGCACTGATCGCTTTCTTCCGTTTTATAATAACTACTGCGCTTGGGACTTGGGAGATTCTTCACGGAAATACTCAGCTGGAGTATTGGGATTCATTACAGATAGACAGATAGATAAACGCAAGGGAATCAGATTAGGACTTGCAGAGAAGTCATGTTGCGTTTGAGATTCTACGTTGCATGTTTCTTCAAATATCAGAAGTCAACACTGACAGATTTTTAAGGAAACATAAGTAAGGTTGGCGATTACACACCAGGAAAGTCCTCCTACCTTCGTCCGCCTTCCAAAAACATCTCGTCATCATCTAGCTTCTTTGATAGTTGCGTAGACAATGAAAGAAATCCACCAATCTTTGTGATTTTTTAGAAGCATCAGATACATCCAGAACACCTTATCAAATATTCAGATGAACCCAGGAACTTACACAGTCTGTTAAGTGCCCTAGACAAATATAGAATATGAGTCACAATGTTTAAAATGCTTTATGACCAAGTACGCTCCTTTAAGTTTCAAGGTCAAACCCGCAAGTTTGTGTTTCTCTATGATAGATGCAGAACTGCTGTTCTTCAAAATAAGCCAAACACAAGACATGACTATGATTGGTCCGCAACCTGACTCTTAGGTTCCCCTGCTTGGAATATGTCCACTATTGGACACCACAGAAGTGGTAAGTGAGTATTACACTTTTTTTTATTTTTTTATAATTTGTATTTTATTGAATTTTATGCACTTAGGCAAACATTCACATCAGAGTATTAATGTTAGGAAAGATTGCATGTCATAACAATATATTGGGTATATTGGGTATGGGGCGTTCCAGGTTGGGCACTCTTTGTATACTTCAGTGACTCTTAGTCCAGGTGATGCTGCCCTCTAGCATGTGCCAGGGGTATTGGCAAGTCTGTGGTACAGTGCCGGTGCTAGGTGAGCTTGTGTGTGGGTTGGGGATCTGGGTGTTAATCGGACTCCCAGGCTGTTAATCCTGAGGTGGGTTCGCAATTTGTCTTCCCCGGCTGCTCCCCTCTCTCCTCCTTTGTAGTTACTTGTGCTCATCTTTGCCGGAGAGTTCTCCCGTGCAATGCAGCTGCTTAGTTTCTCTGGATCCTCATTTGAGTTAAGTGTGAGGGTTTGGCCACCATGTGACACCATCAGGGTTCCGTCAGCTCCCCAGCGGTACCTTACCAAATTATCTCTCAGTTTTTTAGCCATTGGGGCCAGTTTTCTTTTTTCTAGGAGTGCAGCAAAAGGGATATCACTGAAGAACAGGATGGTAGCTCCCTCAAATTTTGCGCTTCCCATCTCTCTGGAGCGTGTCATGATGGCCGTTCGTACGGCTGTATCTCTAGTGACTATTATGGTGTCTCGAGGGGCTGGCTCTGGCGCCGACAGAGCCTTCCTGACCCTGAAAGCCGCAGTGATCATTGCGGGGTCTGCCTGACCCTGCAAGCCAATAGATGTAAAGAGTTTTGGGGTGTATGGTAAGAGTGTGTCCCCTTTAACGGCCTCAGGTATCCCCTTCAGTCGTATATTGCGGCATCTATGCCTGGCCTCCAGGGTCGCCACAGAGCGGTGTAGTCTTTGTACCTGCTGGGTCAAGCCATCCAGGGTATGTTTAGTGGCTTGTAGCTGGGCTTCTCGGGCGTTGCCTTTCTCCTCCACCACTTGGAGCTTGTTCTGTATTGCCCCCATTTCCTGTCGCATTTCTCGGAGGTCTGACTTCCAAATTTGGCGCATCTCCAGGAGCATGTGTTTAATGTCCCCCTTGGTTGCTGGGGACGAATCCTCATCAGATTCAGCTTCCCGGTGTAGGTCTCCCCGTCTTGGAGAGGTGAGTGATGTCTCCCCCTCCTCTTGGGAGTCTTCCGATGAGTCTGCTGCGCATCCTTCCACGGGCGCCATTTTCGGCGGTGCTGGCGGGGTAGGTCGCTCAAACGAGAGCCTTATGTCTCTTTGCGTGGGGATTTCAGGTGCTTGAAACCTGCGGTGCATGCGCCCCATGTTGCCTCTGGTGGGGTGTGATTGTGGAGGATTGTGGGATTGTGGAGGGGTGTAATTGCTGTTGTAGGTTGTGTTTATTTGTTGAGTTTTAGCGGAGCTCCACAAAACACGTCTGTACAGTCTCTTGGTTCGTGAGTATTACACTTTTATGTTCTCTTTTTTTTTCCTTTTTCAGGATCGAAAACCAATTATTTAGTGATTCCCCTTGATGGTTGTTGCAGTGGGAGTGATCAGTTACCATGCATAATGGATTTAAATATCGAGCCAGGCGGCAAAGAGATTTTATACAGGAGACTGACTTTTATTTTACCCCTGAGGAAGTCTGAATTGTCAGACGAAACGTGTAGGGTTGGGACTTTTTGTAGGAGAGCAGTTTGCTTTTATTCTTGTTTGATTTATGGTTATTTTGTAATAAATTTCAATTTTCAAGCAACAAGGATTTCTTGTTCACTTGTACTTGATTCCTCTGGTGGACTACGTTTGAACATCTTGGTAACCTGGGATATGATATGCCTTTACACCTCTGCAATCTTGTAAGTGTTTTTATATCTAGTGCATTACCAGGTTAACAATAGTCTGCACCTTATTATTTTACTTTTTTCTCTCCTATATGCCCTTATACGTGGGGAAGACCACCAGTCAACCTTATTATTGATGTGCCTTTTTTCTCATTCCATAGGAATGGATAACGATGTTTTAATGTTTAAAAAAAAAAATCTAAATACCATTTTTTTGTATTTACTTGCGTGCGGCATATTTTGAATAATTTGATTATATGTTTAGGGGTTATACATGAGACATGCACCAATCCCTGTATAGAGTGTCAATATCATATAATTGTTTGAAACATAAGTATAGTCCTGTGTTTGAAACTAAAAATACTAGCAATGAGCAATATTTTTCTAAAATAAAGTAACATGCGAATATTGATAGCAAACTAACTGAGCAAGTATCTGAGTAGTGGAAGCTTTCTTCAACACTTGTTTTTCTTCAGTTACACTCTCTTATATTCAGACAGCACTTAATTATGCTCATAATATGCCATAGGCTGCATTTAAAATATCTAGATGTCTGAAGGCCTTTTTGCATTTTTCTCCTGCTAAAATGAGCCATAGTTTTCATCCAAATTATTATTCTTTATTTTTATTGTGCAGAGTATAACATTAAAGGAACACTATAGTCACCCAGACCACTTCAGCTCCATTAAGTGGTCTGGGTGCCAGGTCCCTCAGGTTTTAACCCTTCAGATGTAAACATGGCAGTTTCGGAGAAAGTATCTTGGAGAGAAAGTACCATGGGTACATAAGCATGCTAAATAGTATGAAGAGAGAAAAATATTACACAAAAGTATATGTTTAGGAGGTCTTAGTATTGTTCCCCATGGAGTAGGGCAATATGGGTCTGAGAAGGCACACATGTATAGTAGATCCCCGAATAAATCCCTCATAGTTCACGGTAGTGTTATTTGGTGGTACCTTCAGGAGGGTCTGCATTCTGTGATAGTGTTGTTCAGGCTTCCTCCCTGGCCTTTTCTCTGAAAAAGACAGAGTTTACTGCAAAAAGCCTGCAAGGACCGACTATACTCACCAGAGCAACTACATTAAGCTGTAGTTGATCTGGTGTATATAGTGTCCATTTAATATACAGCCTTGAGTGCTTGGACCATCTTGTTCTTTTACCTACAAATATGTTATTGGCTGAGTCAATAACAACAAACTTAAATTATGTCCCACTTACCCAATCCCGGTGCTCGGTCTTCCCAAAGGCATAGGCACATGACCAATAGTTCAGTCACAGCATTTACAATTCAGGTGCCCCACATAAGTATGCTTAATAGTATGAAGAGAGAAATAGCCGAACCCGCTCAAGCAAAAACAAAAAGAAGTAAGATAAAAATGACACGGTTTCTGCAATTAGAATATTAATGAAGTGTATAACTTCCACTGTATTATGTTTTGTGATGCTTTTTGTGCACCTTGATGTCCTGCACCTTTGTTTATATGCACTGAGACCTGCATGTTTCACACACATAGCAATTGTCCTATTGTACTTGTGATACTAAGTTTGCTTTAATAAAGCCTCGCTAATGCCAACAAAGACCCACTCATTTTTCCATTATTTAATTATTATATTTTAAGTTTTTTTGTTTTTTGTTTTAAAAAAAAAAAGATTCATTATTTCATGACAAGAAGAAGCTATTAATTTAAAGGACCACTCTAGGCACCCAGACCACTTCAGCTTAATGAGGTGGTCTGGGTGCCAGGTCCTTCTAGGGTTAACCCATTTTTTCATAAACATAGCAGTTTCAGAGAAACTGCTATGTTTATGAATGGGTTAAGCCTTCCCCCTATGTCCTCTAGTGGCTGTCTCATTGACAGCCGCTAGAGGCGCTTGCGTGCTTCTCACTGTGATTTTCACAGTGAGAGCACGCCAGCGTCCATAGGAAAGCATTATGAATGCTTTCCTATGTGACCGGCTGAATGCGCGCGCAGCTCTTGCCGCGCGTGCGCATTCAGCCGACGGGAGGAGAAGAGGAGGATCGGAGGAGGAGAGCAGGAGGAGATCTCTCCGCCCAGCGCTGGAAAAAGGTAAGATTTAACCCCTTTCCCCTTTCCAGAGCCGGGCGGGAGGGGGTCCCTGAGGGTGGGGGCACCCTCAGGGCACTCTAGTGCCAGGAAAACGAGTATGCTTTCCTGGCACTAGAGTGGTCCTTTAAAATCCACATCAACAAATCAGCTACAAGTTTGATTTACAGACAAATTCCTATGCTTAAAATAGCAAGTCAGCTATACTGGATTTTAACTGAGATTGCAATGTGGGTTGCAAAAGGTGACTGCAATTAGCTTGCTTTAGTGAATAGCTGACCTGGAGCTTTTTCATTTTTACGCAATGTTGTGCATGTCACCACAAAGAAGATTTAAATAAGTGTATACATTGCATTTATCAGACTGAATTTCTTGCAGACAGCTATCTTAAAGCAGCAAGTTAACTTATTGCATTTTTTCCACTGTCACTTGGAGGAGATATGGTGATATTTCATCATATGTGACAAAGCAGACTTTGTGTGCAGCTTTCCCTAAATGAAAAATGTAAACATTGTGTTTCCTAGAAACAACAAATCGATAAAAAAAACTAATTTGCCAAACCAGAATTCTGGTCAGTTTGTGCTAAAATATTTACAGCGGAAAATTAGTCTCTGAAGTAATATATGAATCATGTAATTACAAACTGCAATTCATCTGAATTTGGGCCAATTGTACATTTGTTTGAATTCTCAAACTCCAAGCTGTTATGTTGATGAATCATGAAACTAACAAAAAGTGCAATAGATAAGCATATTCATTTTGATTTGTGATTCTGAATTCCACCCATAGCGCCAGAAAAAGAGATGATTGATGGATATGGGACAGTCACTACATTTGGATTTTATTCACAGATCAAGTAAAAAGGGACCAATAAAGAGAATAAAGGATAACTAAAAAAATCTCTAGTTATCCACCAATAAGGAAAATGACCCTCAGTAAGTGTATAAAAACCCAGTAAAAGGGGGGGGGGGGGCGGGGCCTGACTGGCAAACTAACAAGATGCACTCAGCACGAGCTCCTGCTGTCTGGGATCAAATTCTGTCAAAATCTTGGGGTACAGCGACGACAGCTGCCTACCAATCAACCCACTGGACTGGGGAAGAGGGCACGAACCTGCTGATACCTCTCTCGACAACCGGCATGACCGGGAACAGCAGCGGCAGAATGAGGCCTACCGGAGGAGACAGGGTGGAAGGGCGGCCGCCTTCCTACCCAAGGCTGAACGTCCCAAGCGGCCATGTATATTTGTGAATGTTGAGATGTTATATTGGTTTCACTGGTAAAAAATAAATAATTGAAATGGGTATATATTTGTTTTTTGTTAAGTTGCCTAATAATTATGCACAGTAATAGTCACCTGCACACAGATATCCCCCTAAAATAGCTAAAACTAAAAACAAACTAAAAACTACTTCCAAAAATATTCAGCTTTGATATTAATGAGGTTTTTGGGTTCATTGAGAACATGGTTGTTCAATAATAAAATTAATCCTCAAAAATACAACTTGCCTAATAATTCTGCACTCCCTGTATGGTACCTCGGATCTGGGACTGACGACACGCTACCAGACCATGACACCCCCAAACTTTTCCAGCTGCCCTACACTCTGACCACTAACGGGGGTGGGCTATATCAGACCATGGCCTCATGAACTGAGATGTTTAACTCTCTATCACCTGTGTGTAGCCCCATGTGGTCCCATATCAGATTAACCCAAGCTTGCTAACTATTGCCCTATGATATTTGTCCACTCACATGTTTCACAATTTTGTCTCTTTACACGACCAAAATAACCTTTGCTATTTGCACCTCTCAACTACTATCTGCAGGCGCATAAGCATGTTGTTATCACAAAAGCAAATTAGTGCAGTACATCCCGACTTTGCCTGTCTATATACTGTTAGTGTGCATCTTGCCAACTGTCACTGTCTAAACTTGTACTATTCTACTGCCACTGCCTAAAATGTATTGGTTTTGCTGTTATGCCCGTTAAGACGTAATCGCTATAACAAACCTTGTTTTATTATCATTCATAGGCATTGCACAGCTTTCTCGCTTACAAAATGTCACTGTGACTTGCCTATCGTTTAATAATTACTTAAGTGTAATAATTACTAAAATGTGCCAAGCATGAAGCAACAACCACATGTTCATGAGCCTAACCTTTGAGCAACTTGCATACCTTTCAAATTGATCGCATGTATTCACCTATTAGTCCTCATATCTAATTATAAAAATGTGCAGCTTAATCCTGTCATGACAATGTTTACGTTTATAATCCTGTGACTGCTGTCGTGGCATAACGGGCATGCTTGTAACCCATATGGCACAATAAAAATAAAGATAAAAAAAAAAAAAAAAAAAAAAAACACAGTAAAAGAAACACCTGTTCCAATGGTTGAGGAACGGTAGGAAGGAAAAGAAAACACAACTCTAAAAGTGTTCTTTGAAGTTAATTTTTATAATTTACTAGACTAAGCAAACAGTAGAATTGGCTCCATATATACTCATAGAAGAAAAAGCTTTTAAGAGAAATTACACACATAAACAAAGCAAAACAAAGGGAAAATATGCAGTAAAATGTGTTAGTAAGCAGTAGCCCTCAGGTAAATGGAGGAATGATATACTGCTTTCACAATTAGATGACAACGTGTTGCAAATAGTCTCATTAAGTAGCAACGGTTGCTGAAAATTATATTGTGTGTAAAAAAGATGAGACAGAACCCGAAACACTTGTAATATTGTAATAAAACTCTCAAAGTCCTTAATGTAGATAGAATCTAAATATTACAAGATAGCCCATATATTTCCTTCAAAACATGGATAGGCAGCAAAAAAAAAAGTGCAATATAATACATGTATATTTGTTTTAATTATACTTCTGTATTGTGGCCATTCTTTCCTCTGTTTTGCCTTTTGAGAAAGATCTATCATAGAAGATTCCTGTTCATAGTAACCTTCGAATGGTGGCAAGCCTGAATTGCCTGTTTGTTTGTGAGTGTTCTACCTACTACTCACTGGGGGGTTCATTTCCATACCGTATAACGCTATTTATTTTTTGTAACTGTGAAGGAATACCCCATCACTTTCGGATGCTTTCGTTTGTTTGGATTCATGCTTACGTTTATTTTATTTCCTCTATTTTGTTCGGACCCCCCAGAGACCAAATAGAATGTGGAACGTTATGTATCTTGTCCGAAAACCGCAAAGGAGATAATTAATAGAATGCTCCACTGGATGGCCGCCATTTCATACATGCAAACACACATGGTTGGGACAATGGATGCTGGCCACTTTGTCTCCCAAACGCTGGCAGCGGGACTTGGTTGTCGAGTGGAACTCATTTCAGCCAGGCAATCCCGCGAACACCGGTCACCATGGACCTACGGTCCATTCCAGTTCCAGTTCACCTATACGAACGGTGTTTGGGGTTACAGACTACCAAACACGGGAAGCATTCTACATCAACAAGCTTTCATCTACCTTGTGTGGTTTTTGTACAACACCCCACGAACGGAGACTGACTCTTGCCACAATTTCCCTGGAATTATTTTGGGCTTCAACCTCGTGGCAGACCAGTCAGAACTTCCCCACGATGGTGATCCAAAACTACCAAACGGATGTCTATTCTAATCCCTCGAACATAGACATGCGCACCAGAGCAGGGAATCCCTCTAATTCCCACGACAGCTCGCACTTACCACCAAGCGAGAGAGCTGGTCGTAAGTGTGAGCCGTCGTAAAACAGGTAGGTCGCAAAACGAGGAACATCTGTATATAATAAATATATAATATATGTGGAAAGAAAGAAGGAGAGAAAAAAGCAGAGAGAGAGAGAGAGAGAGAGAGAGAGAGAGAAAGCAGGTAAGAAGGAAAGAGGGAAAGAGAGAAAGAAAGAGAGAGAGAAAGTGCAGGTGTCAGCATTGTATAGAGATGTCATTCCTAATAAATAACTGTAAAATGTGAAAAGATGTATTACTCACTCTTCTGCAATTCTTTAGAAATTAGAAATAGCAAAGCAATGACACTTGCATTCACTTGATGACAGTAATTTAATATACTGAATAGACAAACCTTAATATGTGAGGAGAGAACGCAGATCCTTTCTGAAAGTAACTTGTCTTGAAGGTATTGAATAGTTTAACCCATACAGATGTCATATATATAGCATACCTACATCTATCATGGGCTGGGATGATGTTTGTTGCTTTAAAGACCCAGGCATTGTTCACATTGCATACACAACCTAACTAGACAATACCCTCATACAACACTATAGAACTATATATTTTTTTAAATAAAAAGTAAAAACACCTTTAAGCAGAATTGAAGTTTAATTATTCTATGGATTAGTCAATAGTTTCCTGACATTCTATGGTATAGTCTTAAGATGTATGATGGGGTACATGATGCCAATAATGATATAACCAAGTAATATCCAATGGAACTGAATCAGTAGGGCTAGTTTGGTCAAGTGTGTGTATAACAAATACTTAGGGTCTATCAGTGGCGGATCCAGAGCCTGATCTCGGGAGGGGCACTTGTAGATTATTTAAATAAATAATCCAGACACAATAATCACTACAGCTCAGTGTAGTGGTTATAGTGCCAATAATGCCAAGACCCCCTCCCAGAGTAAGTAGTCAAACTGTTTAAGAACTGTTTGACAACTTACCTGAGGTGCTCTGGGAAATGGCGCTGTTGTAGGGCAGAGGAGCAGTGGTATGTGTGAGTGGTGCAATGTGTGAGGGGTGCAGTGTGTGTGTGTGTGAGGGGGACAGTGTATTAGCAGTGTGTGTGTGAAGGTTGCAGTGTGTACGTGAGGGCGGCAGTATATGTCAGGGGTGCAGTGTGTGTGGATCAGTATGTGTGTGTGACAGTTACAGTGTGTGTGTGTATTGCAGTGTATTTGTGGGGCAATGTATGTGTGTGGGGGCAATGTGTTTATGGGGGCAGTGTGTGTTTGTAGGGGCAATGTGTGTTTATGGGGGGCAGTGTATGTGTATATGGGGGCAATGTGTTTATGGGGGGCAGGGGCAATGTGTGTATATGGGGGGCAGGGGCAATGTGTGTATATGGGGGGCAGGGGCAATGTGTGTGTGTATGGGGGCAGGGGCAATGTGTGTGTGTGTATGGGGGGCAGGGACAATGTGTGTGCGTATGGGGGCAGGGACAATGTGTGTGCGTATGGGGGGCAGGGGCAATGTGTGTGCGTATGGGGGGCAGGGGCAATGTGTGTGCGTATGGGGGGCAGGGGCAATGTGTGTGCGTATGGGGGGCAGGGGCAATGTGTGTGCGTATGGGGGCCAGGGGCAATGTGTGTGCGTATGGGGGGCAGGGGCAATGTGTGTGCGTATGGGGGGCAGGGGCAATGTGTGTGTGTATGGGGGGCAGGGGCAGTGTGTGTGTGTATGGGAGGCAGGGGCAATGTGTGTATGGGGGGCAGGGGCAATGTGTGTATGGGGGGCAGGGGCAATGTGTGTGTGTGTATGGGGGCAGGGGCAATGTGTGTGTGTATGGGGGGCAGGGGCAATGTGTGTGTGTATGGGGGGCAGGGGCAATGTGTGTTTATATGGGGGGCAGGGGCAATGTGTGTGTGTATGGGGGGCAGGGGCAATGTGTGTGTGTATGGGGGGGCAGGGGCAATGTGTGTGTGTATGGGGGGCAGGGGCAATGTGTGTGTGTATGGGGGGCAGGGGCAATGTGTGTGTGTGTGTGTGATAAGAAGGATTTTTTTTTTCATGTGTGTGTGGTTTTTTATTTTTTTATTTAATTAAATAAATGTTATGTCCCCCCTCCCTTCTTACCTTTACTGGGAGGAGGGGGGACATCTTTCTTTCCCTGGTGGTCCCAGTGGGGTTCATTGGTGGTCCCAGTGGTAGAACTGAACTCTAGCCCGCGCTCCAGGGCTAGAGTTCACTCTCGCGAGATTTGGAGCGTTGCCGTGGTAACCGCGGCAACGCTCCAAATCTCGCGAGAGGAGGACCCGGAGGAGCTGCTGGTAACAGCTCCCGGGTCCTCTCTCCCTCCCCTTCCGGTCGGCTGTCAGTAATGTGCCTGCGGACCGGGGAGGGAGATCACTGATCTCCCTCCCCGGTCTGCAGGCACAATGCAGGGCTGGCACTTGGGCAATGTCAGCCCTGCATTAGCCGGCAGGGGAGAATCTCGGGTGGGGGGGCAATTGCCCCGTTGCCCCCCCCTGGATCCGCCACTGGGGTCTATTACATGTCTCATTTACAATCTGTATTCATTTCATTAACTGATGATGCAAAATCCAACAAATTATGCAACATACCCAAATCCATGGTTCTCGTTACAAACATAGACAGATCTATTCTTACCTCTCCTGGCTATCACTAAAGCACATTTGTTTGTTAACAAGAAAACAATGCAGCTATGAAACTGTAAGTCATTCATTTCTCCATTAATCAGATATATTGCTTTGCATTATAAACATTTTTTTTTTTTTTTTCAAATAATTTTTATTAAAGTTTTACATATTTGTATAACAACAGGAATATAAACATTGTATTTGGGGGTAGGAAGGGAAGGGAAACTTGGAAATGGAAAAGAATAACCATCCAGTATTACAATAGGCATAACAGTGTATATGGCAAAAATAAAAATAATATGTTTTTACATCAATGCACTTTAATAGCAAATATGTCAAAGACCATATGCTGTTTTGATTTTTTCTTCCCACTTGTCCCAATTATATTTTAATATTGGGAAACCACGCATATGAGCTCTATGTGATAATTCGTGTGCCTTGTTTTCTAGAATCAAATTAAAAACTTCCCTGAGAGATGGCACATCTTGGGACTTCCAATGTCTAGGTAAACAGGATGTAGCAGCGATCAAAATGTGACCTATGATTATTTTGTCTGTTCTATTAATGGATTCCGGGAGTTTTTTAAATAAGGCTAGTTCCGAGGTTAAAATGCTAATGGTCCTGTCCACTTTAATAATTAGGTCGTGAATCAATTTCCAATATTTAGTTAATTTAGGACAGAACCACCAAATATGGGCCATATTGCCCACACCCCCACAATCCCTCCAACACCGGTCAGAATACATATTGTTCATGTTGTGCAATCTAGACGGGGCTAGGTACCAACGATATAAAATTTTATAATGATTTTCAAAGTGGTCGGTGCAATACGAAATACCTTTTAAAGCTTTAAAAAAACCGAACCATTCTTCTAGATCGTACTGGGCACCCAGCTCCGTCTCCCATGACAACATGTGTTTTAATTTAACTAGGGGCTTGGCGTTATAAAACGAGTAGCATAAGGATATCGTGCCTTTACTAGTGGGGCTGCATAAAAAAGTTTTCTCTAATGGAGACATCTCAAGCGTTTTATAGTTTTTATCCGTTTCAGGTACCTTATATTGTTCTTTCAATTTGTCAATGATTACCTTACATTCCAACTCACATACATTCGTTAATCCATACTTAAGTTTCAATTTTTCCAAAGAAAGAATAGCATTGCCGTGGAAAAAATTGTCAAGATTAGTTATAGAGCATTCCTTCAACAGTTCTATTTTTAAGGATGGAATATAATCTTTCAATAATTCAATAGGCATTGCTCTATATAGGCTGGGAGAATGATCATTTTTAAAAACAATATCCCAGGCCTTAAGTGTAGTCTTGGTAGATAAAAATAACTTTGTAATTCCAGGTCTTTTCTTAGAGTTTAACCAGGGTAATTCCGACAGTCTAACCGGTAAAATTCTGGATTCTTCTATTTCCATCCATCTGGGTTTATCAACCTGATTGCCAAAGCTCACAGCCACTGCAGCGTTAGTGGCGAAATAATATTTGCGGAAATCGGGAACACCGATACCGCCATTCGATTTGTGGTGCTGCAGGGAAGTGAGCTTCACTCGAGCAGGCCTATTCCCCCAGATGAACTTCATAATTGTCGAATGAACTTTATTAAAAAATGATAATGGGATGGACAAAGGGATGGTCCTAAAAAAATATAGAATTTTTGGAAGTATCGTCATCTTAACAGATGCGACCCTCCCCAGCCATGAAAGTTCCATTCCGCCCCATCTCTCCATCTCCTTTTGTAGGTCCGACCATGCTTTCCTCAAGTTGTGATTATGCATATTTACCAAATTTTTACATAAATTAATGCCAAGATATTCCATGTAGTCGGCTCTCCAATCAAATAAATATAATTTCTTAAGGGCAATAGTTTCCGAATTTTTTAAATGAAATGGAAGGGCCTGAGACTTAGACTCGTTTAATTTGTAGTACGATATTTCGCCAAATTGAGTTAAAATGTCTTTGAGGTGGCTCAAAGATTCTTTTGGGTTTTTGACAGCCAGAATTATATCGTCTGCAAACAGGCCAATTTTGTGAGCGGATTCTTTAACAACAATTCCTGCAATTTGTGGGGTTATTCTAATTAGTTCAGCCAGGGGTTCTATTGCTAAAACAAATAGAATTGGGGATAAAGGGCACCCCTGTCTCGTCCCATTGGTTAGAGAAAACGTTTTAGACGAAAAACCGGAAGCCGAGACATGGGCGGAAGGTGCACAATATAGCGCCTTAACTGCTGTGATAAAGGATAGTGGTATGTTGAATCTTTCTAACGTTCTCCATAAATATCCCCAATGTATCCTGTCAAACGCCTTCTCTGCATCTAGAGATAGAAGCAATGAAGGCGTTTTGGTCATATTGATGTGCTGAATCAAGTTTATGAATCTTCTAGTCCCATCGGGCGCCTGTCTATCCTTTACAAAACCCACTTGATCCTTATTTATTAGCAATGGGATTAATTTGGTTAATCTATTTGCGAGAACTTTAGAATAAATCTTTGAATCATTATTGATTAGAGAAATGGGTCTAAAATTGTGGCATCTATCAGGAGTTTTACCTGGTTTTGGTAAGGTGACTATTCGTGCGCTCAAGGACTCCTCTGGCATCGTTCCCCCGGACTTATAGGAATTGAATAATTTGGTCATGTGGGGAATCAAAATTTCTTGAAAAGTTTTATAATATAAAATAGTGAATCCATCGGGACCAGGGGCTTTTCCGGATGGCATACGTTTAATCGCCTCAGCTATCTCTTTTGCTGATATTTCACATTCTAAACTCTCCAAGTGTTCTGGAGACAACCGAGGCAACGTCACTCTGTCTAAGAATTTATCAATGGTTGTTGCAGAAGGCTGGGTAAGGTTCGAATCGCGTTCTAAATTATAAAGTTTACCATAATACTCTGCAAACATGTCACTTATTTTAGTAGGATGAAACACTTTTCGCCCCTGATCATCAAGTAAATACGCTATTTTTGATTGTGCATTCACATGCCGGAGTTTGGATGCCAAAAGAGTAGAGGCCCTGTTGCCTTTTAAGTAAAACGTTTTCCTGAGACGTCTCACCATAAGAGATGTACGATCTAAATTAATTTTGTTAATTTTAGCCTTAATTTCTCCTATCATTGCTGATATGGAAGACGAGGGACCACATTTATTGGCCTGGTTCAAATTGTACAGTTCTTTTTCCAATGTTCTTAAATTATTGCTATTAAGTTTCTTCAGGTGAGACGCTCTAGAAATAAAATGACCTCTTAACACAGCCTTATGCGCATTCCAAGACACCTCGCCAGGAACCTCGGGTGAGGCATTTTCCAAAAAATAATCGCTCAAAGCTTTCTCCGTCAATGATCTATTCACAACATCGTTTAATAAATAATCGCCTAATTTCCAGGATCTATTCGGGGCTGAAGAAGCAATTTCGTCAATATGCATTATGATTGGAGCATGGTCAGACCAGTTAATGTCTAAGATATCAGA
Organism: Pelobates fuscus; assembly: GCF_036172605.1. Classification (NCBI taxonomy): domain Eukaryota; kingdom Metazoa; phylum Chordata; class Amphibia; order Anura; family Pelobatidae; genus Pelobates; species Pelobates fuscus. The sequence goes on from NC_086318.1 coordinate 144,101,657, forward strand.
TTTCAAGATGTGCGGAATTAAAGCGTTCTGGACCATAAACCTGTCTAGCCTGGAATACATATTTTTAGAAACAGAATAATACGTAAAATCTCTTTCATTCTCATGTATCAGTCTCCAGGAATCATATAAACCACATTCAATCATGTATCTGGAACATTTGTTTGCTAATCTGTCGCTGTCCCCTCTATGTTGTTGATCATTGTCTTCTCTAGCGTTATCCAATTCACCGTCCATAACAAAATTCGTATCGCCACACATTACCAAGCTGCCTCTCACATTCTCATTCACTAAGTCCATCAATTTCCTAAAGAACTGCAACTGACCGGTGTTGGGAAAATACACGTTCACTATGGTGTAATCAATAGTGTTAAGTGAACCTATCCATATTAAATACCTCCCTTCATCATCCGTCATTACTTTGTTCGTCGAACATGCTACATTCTTGTGGAAGAAAATTGATGTACCTCTAGACTTGGATTTATAAGTGCTATGATATTGGACTGGGAAAAGCTTTGACATAATCTTATGTGTTCTATCATTTTTGAAATGCGTTTCCTGTACACAGATGACATCTGATTTGTTGGATTTTGCTTCTTTGAATAGTAAGCGTCTTTTGTGGGCGGTGTTCAGGCCTCTCACATTAAATGACATATATTTTAAAACCATAATTTATGGAACAGCAATGCTTGATAAAGAGTAAAAGAACATTCAACTTTGTGAGAGTCCGAACAACCGCCTTCCAATAAAGAAACATCCAACAATAACGTCACAACAAACTCAAGATGTGTACATGTGAGTACGGGAATAAATGAACGAATTTGTGCAAGTCGCTGATGCCACATAATATGCATTTTTGTATGAGGTATTTCTGTGATTCGTGGTCTGTAAACATTTCTACCAAATTTTAAAGGATGGATGGTCAAAGAAAATATAAAAATAAAAATATCAACGGGGTACAAAAAACTTGGGTATACACCCCTATCAGGGGAAATAAACAAACAGTGAAAAAGGGCCATGAGGGAGAGCAAAAAAAGTCTCTCCATCTCAGGGTATTAGGCCCAGGTTGGGGGGAGAGAAGGCTGCTGGATACAAGGGGAGCAATATTAATGAACAAAAAAATAAATAAAAAATATAAATAAAAAAAAAAAAAAATAAAACAAAGAGGCAGCTGTAAAATATGACATTTTGAAAGGACAAAAATCACGGAAAAAAAAAAAATAATAATAATAAAATTAAATATGCAATGATATACAAAAAAAAACAAGGGACCATAGAATAATATTGATTGTAAAAGTTTGGAAAGTGGTCAAATCGGTTTCTGAAATAAACCGTTAAGTCTCATGTCAAATAGTCATTGGTGTGCAAACTCTAAGGACAGTCATAACCAGGAGAAACAAGTCAAAATCCAAAGTAATCCCGCTAAAACTCCAGACTGGAGCAGGACTCGAAAGCCTGTTGCAGAGATAAAGTTTTCTCAGAACCAAGCCAGAAAAATCAATAGAGAAAAATCATGAAGATAAACGTGTATATATAAAAATAAAAATAAAAAAATAAAATAAAAAATCCTTAGTGAAAATAGGAAGAACATCTGAACTTGAAGTGTCGAAAGATTTACGACCGTGGAAAATGAAGACTGTAGCCCTATGAACTGGAAACTCAGGAAGTGTCCGATTTGCTTCTCTTGCTGGCCTGCAGAGGAGTAGATGGCGATAGTCTATGAGGCGATACCTGACTCCTATTCATGGATTGGAAGAGTTCCATTCCTTCCTCAGGCGACGTGATTATAAAATTCCTGCCATCCATGCGGAAAAGGACTTTAACCGGGAATCCCCATCTATATCTTATCCCTCTTCGTCTTAGTTCCGCGGTAAAAAGTTGAAATTCTCTGCGTCGCCTCATTGTTTGGGCAGAGAAGTCTTGGAAGACCTTCATGCCGCTGTAGTCCCCCGTGAGACCTGACGTGCGTACTGCACCCAGAAATTCCTCTTTAATGTGGTAATAGTGAAATCTCACTATCACATCTTTGGGTGCAGCCGCAGGCGCATTACCAGGTTTAGGCAATCTATGGATGCGGTCCAATAGCAGATCCGTATTTTTAGCAGTTGGTAGAGCTGCCTTCACCATTGCCTGGAAATAACTTTGTAATTCCAGAGAGTCTATATTTTCAGGGATCCCCCTGATCCTTAGGTTATTACGCCTACTTCTATCCTCGGCGTCCGCTAATTTTTCCGCCTGTTGGTGTACTTGCTTCTGAAGCTCTTTTACAGTTTCAACCAAATCCAGGTGAGATTGCTCTTGAGAGTGCAATCTATTCTCTATTATCTCCGTCCGCTGATTAATGCCCTCCATGGCTCCATACAAAGTGTCAAAGTCTTTCTTAAAGTCGTTTTTCAGATCGACTCTCAAGTCTTTAATGAGTTGTATTATCATGCCTGCTGATGGTGGCAGATCATCTGCCAATTCAGGTGGCATATTAGGATTGTAAGTCGCTGCCATAAACGTGGTGGTAGCCATATTGGAGGTGGCAGTGGCCATCTTGGGAGTGGAATACACACTGTCTGGTCTGGCAGCCATCTTTGTTGTGGCATCATGATTTTTACTCTGTGGTAGTGCAGAGAAATTACTGGTTTTGAGCATTTCAGCTCCTAATTCCATATCTTGGACCTCTGGGCTTTCCATAGCCCTTACTGTGCCTTTAAGAGTTTGGGGTCGGATAGCAGAGCCCCCCCCCTCCGGGACCGACAACCTAGAGGCCGAGGATCCCGATGGGGAGCGAGACCTCACACCATCCCCCCCTTTACTTGCAGCCCGGTCACTTTTGTAAGTGAGTGACCGGGCTGCTCTATGCTGAGACCGCGAGCGGCTTTCTGGGTGGTCCTTGCCGCTCGCGGGAGACACAGCTTTGTGCTCCGAGCATGCTGAGTGCTCGGAGCACTCTGAGCCGCACACAGAGGTGTCGGCTAGTGCGGCCGCGGTCCCGCCGCTCTCTGGATGCCGCGAGCGGGTCGCGACCGCACAGGCATAAGTTTTGGCATGTGAGACCGGGAGGGAGGTGGGGAGGGATTTCCCCGGCGCCACCAACGATATTTTAAGCGGCGAAACCAGCCGCGAGCCAGGCTTGGAGGCAGGGGAGTGAGCCTGGGCACCCTTACTCACCCCAGCAGCTCCTGCTCCCGATTTCTTCGTGACAGGTGCGGATTTTTCAACTTTCTTAGGTTTCTCCATGTTAGGAATTGTATTAGGTGTTAGTGTTTATATGTAGAATTTCTTCATTTAAATTGAATTGGTGCTTTATGGACAAAATTGCCCCCCTTGTCCAGGAGCCTCTCTAAAACGTGGCCATCTAAGATGGTGGCCAAGACACGCCCCCCCGCATTATAAACATTTTATAATGGAGCCTGTGATTTTTTATTTTTTTTTATAACATACATTGAATGTACGTGAATGTCTCTTAATGAGAATGTGGTATAAAATAATACAAATCTAGGATATAAATCTAAATAAAAAGCCAGATTGGAAATCAAAATGACTTAGAAAACAAGAATTAGTTGTATTTTGTTTTATTACATTTATTACACTGACAACCGGCACAAAATAAAATATTGTGATAACGAGTTCAAATGGGAGTTGGAGCTTAGTTACACAGGAATGCCTCTTTTCATAAAAAGTTTAAAATGCATTAAATACATTTCTATACAAATATTTAAAAACATTATCCTCTGATTTGCAAATTCCTCAGTGACTTTTCACCAATTAAGTGTCAGCCACCCAAACAGAGAGCTCCCTTATCCTTCTATTGGAGTGCTATACATATTCAGTAGAGTTATGTATAAACGTAATAAGCTTCCCAAACTGCTCAATGTGGCTAGAAAACCATTCCAATTGATTTATCTACAAAAATTCCCATACACTTTAATAATGACTTCTGTAGTTTAAAACTTTGTAAAGCTTTTCTAACAGAACTGAATCTTTTGAAAGCTTATTAAATCGAGATCCAAGTGGTTTACTGGAGATATAGTTTAGTTGGCAGCTTTCTACTGATAGGTGTACAGCGGTGATTGTATCCAGTGTTCATGGCAGAGGGATGTGATTCAAGTCACCTCAAAGTGTGCTTCAAGCAAGTGACTTCAGGGCTGCTAGAGTTGAATGTAGTGCTTGAGTAGAAATAAGTTAAAATTGTGATTTAACTAGAAAGTATGCATCATAAGTGTTGCACGCCTATCGCTGTGACATTTATAAGCTACAGAAGATGGTAAAAAATAATAATTGTGTCATGGAAATGTTTACCTCGCTTAAGTGTGCCTTAGACCAAAAAAGGATGGGAATCTCCATCCAAAACTCTTCTTTTCAGAGGTTGATAACTTAAAGGGACACTATAGTCACCTCAACAACTTCAGCTTAATGAGGTTGTTCAGGTGAGTGCTACAGCTACCCGGGGCCTTTTTCTTGTAAGCACTGTATTTTCTGAGAAAATGCAGTGTTTACATTGGAAGCTTGGAACACCTCTTGTTGCAGTCAATCAGACGTCCACCAGAGGGACTTCCGAGTTCAGAGGCCCTAAAAAGGCCTCACGTCTGACGTATTCACGCATGGGTGAATACTTCAGACATGCTATCAGCACACAAAGCACTGTGAACGCGCTTTGAGGCTGTCAGCACTGCGTGGGAGTGGCTTAAGAAGACAGGTCTGAAAAGGCTGAAGATGGAGGAGGAGAGGATTCAAACATTAAGTAAATTTATTTAGTGAGTGTGGGTGGGTGACTGAGGGTGAGTGGGTGAGGATGGAGGATGGGAGTGGATGGATGATATGGATGATGGGAGTGGATGGATTTGGAGATGGATTTGGATGATGGGAGTGGATGGATGATGGGATTGAGTTGGGGATGGATTTGGATGATGGGAGTGGATGGATGATGGGAGTGGATGAATTTGGATGATGGCAGTGGATGGATGATGGGATTGGATTGATTTGGGGATGGATTTGGATGATGGGAGTGGATGGATGATGGGAGTGGATGGATTTGGATGATGGGAGTGGATGGATGATGGGATTGGATGGATTTGGGGATGGCTATGGATGATGGGAGTGGATGGATGATGGGGATGGATATGGATGATGGGGATGGATGGATGATGGGGATGGATGGATGGATGATGGGAATGGATGGATGATGGGGATGGATGGATGATGGGGATGGATATGGATGATGGGGATGATATGGATGATGGGGATGGATGGATGATGGGGATGGATATGGATGATGGGAGTGGATGGATGATGGGATTGGATGGATTTGGATGATGGGAGTGGCTGTATGATGGGATTGGATTGATTTGGGGATGGATTTGAATGATGGGAGTGGATGGATTTGGATGATGGGAGTGGATGGATGATGGGAGTGGATGGATTTGGATGATGGGAGTGGATGGATGATGGGATTGGATGGATTTGGATGATGGGAGTGGATGTATGATGGGATTGGATTGATTTGGGGATGGATTTGAATGATGGAAGTGGATGGATTTGGATGATGGGAGTGGATGGATGATGGGAGTGGATGGATTTGGATGATGGGAGTGGATGGATGATGGGATTGGATTGATTTGGGGATCGATTTGGATGATGGGAGTGGATGGAAGATATGGATGATGGGGATGGATGGATGATGGGGATGGATGGATATGGATGATGGGGATGGATGGATATGGATGATGGGGATGGATGATGGGGATGATATGGATGGATGATGGATATGGATGGATGGATGATGGGGATGGATATGGATGATGGGGATGGATAGATGATGGGGATGGATATGGATGATGGGGATGGATGGATATGGATGATGGGGATGGATATGGATGATGGGAATGGATTATGGGGATGGATATGGATGATGGGAATGGATGATGGGGATGGGTGGATATGGATGATGGGGATGGATGATGGGAATGAATATGGATGATGGGAATGGATGATGGGGATGGATGGATGATGGGGATGGATGGATGATGGGGATGGATATGGATGATGGGGATGGATATGGATGATGGGAATGCATTATGGGGATGGATATGGATGATGGTAATGGATGATGGGGATGGGTGGATATGGATGATGGGGATGGATGATGGGAATGAATATGGATGATGGGAATGGATGATGGGGATGGATGGATGATGGGGATGGATGGATGATGGGGATGGATGGATATGGATGATGGGGATGGGGATGGATAGATGATGGATATGGATGATGGGAATGGATGATGGGGATGGATATGGATGATGGGAATGGATGGTGGGGATGGATATGGATGATGGGAATGGATGGTGGGGATGGATATGGATGATGGGAATGGATGGATGATGGGAATGGATGATGGGGATGGATATGGATGATGGGGATGGATGGATGATGTGGATGGATATGGATGATGGGGATGGATATGGATGATGGGGATGGATGGATAATGGGGATGGATATGGATGATGGGGATGGATGGATATGGATGATATGGATGGAGAAAGAGTGTGTGTATGTCTAATTTTGTACTACTTGTGTGTTAGCATAGAAACACTATATATAGAGAGATCTCTATATATAGTGTTTATAGGCAAACACAGTTTGGCTGAGGAGGGGGCGGGTATAGAAAGTGAGCTGAGCTGTCAGTCAGACAGCTCAGCTCGCGAACGCGCATTCCGCACATGCGCGGTTGAGCGCTGAGTTTCCTCATAGGCCGCTCTATGAAGAATGCGATTGGTGCAGCGCGAAACCACATCGCGATGACCACATCGCGATGACGCTTCTCAAGGAGAAGCGTCCTATTGGGCCCCGCGATTTAGTCATTTTGTGTATGAGGGGGCTGTGTATGTGTGTGGCAATGTTAGTTTGGGGGGCTGTGTGTGTATGGGTGGGCAGTGTATGTGTGTGTGTGTGAGGCAATGTGTGTAAATGTGTATGGTGTGTGTAGGGGCAGTGTGTGTGTATGGGGGGCAGTGTGTGAATGTGTATGGTGTGTGGGGGTAGTGTGTTTATGGGGCTAGAGTGCACTCTCACCACTGCAACCACTAGGAATCCCTGGTGGTCACAGTGTTGAGAGTGAACTCTAGCCCGTAGCTCCAGGGCTAGAGTTTACTTTCACAAGAGCCGTAACGTTGCCGTGGTAACCGCGGCAACGATCTGTGCTCGCGCAAGAAGGATCCAGAGTAGCTGCAGGCTGAGCTCCCGGGTCCTCTCTTCCTCCCTCCCCTGCCAGCTGCCTGCACGGTGCCTGCGGACAGGGGAGGGGGCAATTGCCCTCCTCTTACTCCCCCTCTTCTTACTCCCACCTCTTCTTACTCCTCCCTCTTCTTACCCCCTCCCCCTCTTCGTACGCCCCCTCCCCCTCTTCTTACTCCCACCTCTTCTTACTCCTCCCTCTTCTTACTCCCCCCTCTTCTTACCCACTCCCCCTCTTCTTACTCCCCCTCTTCTTACCCCCTCCCCCTCTTCTTACTCCCCCCTCCCCCTCTTCTTACCCCCTTCTTACTCCCGCCCCCTCTCTTCTTACCCCCTCCCCCCTCTTCTTACCCCCCTCCCCTTACTCTTCCCTCCCCCCTCTTCTTACTCCCCCCTCCCCCTCTTCTTACCCCCTTCTTACTCCCCCTCTCTTCTTACTTCTCCCTCCTCTCTTCTTACCCCCCTCTCTCTTCTTACTCCCCCTCCCTCTCTTTTTACCCCCTCCCTCTTCTTACCCCCTCTCTTCTTACCCCCCTCCCTCTCTCTTCTAACCCCCCTCTTCTAACCCCCCTCCCTCTCTCTTCTTACCCCCTCCCTCTTTTTGCCCCTAACTCTTTTTGCCCCCCCTCCCCTCCCCTCCTCTTCTTGCCCCCCTCCCTTTCTCTTTTTGCCCCCCTTCCCCTCCCTCCCTCTCTCTTTTTGCCCCCCCTCCCCTCGCTTTCTCTTTTGCCCCTCCTCCCCTCCCTTTCTCTTTTGCCCCCCTCCCCTCCCTTTCTCTTTTGCCCCCCCTCCCGTCCCTTTCTCTTTTGCCCCCCTCCCTTTCTCTTTTGCCCCTCTCCCTTTCTCTTTTGCCCCCCTCCCTTTCTCTTTTTGCCCCCCCTCCACTCCTTTTCTATTTTTGCCCCCCCCTCCCTTTCTCTTTTTGCCCCCCCTTTCTCTTTTTGCCCCCCCTCCTCTCCCCTTCCCTCCCCTCCCTCCCTTTCTCTTTTTGCCACCCCACCCCCACCTGTAGCGTGGCCGAGCTGCTGTGCGGTCCGCGGTGCCCGGCCGGAGTGATAGGAAGGTGCACACTGAGTGTGCACCTTCCTGTCAGTCCGGCCGGGTACAGGAAACAGAAATTCCTGTTCCGCTCGGAACAGGAGTTTCTGTTTCCTGTACCCGGTCGGTCTGACAGGAAGGTGCACACTGAGCACCTTCTTATCACTCCGGCCAGGCACCGCGGACCGCACAGCAGCTCGGCCACGCTACAGGGAGGGGAGGTGAGAAGCTGCAGCCGCCTGAGGCTCTTAACAGAGCGCTCAGGCGGCTGCAGCATTTAAAGGGGCGGCCGGGCCCCCTGATGGCGGGCCCCCCTCCCGGCCGGGCCCTCGGACCATGTCCGAAGTGCCCGACCGGTCAGTCCACCCCTGTTCTTGTCATAACTGCCTCATGATCTTAGAATTCTTGTGAAGTCTTGTGAGCCAAGCAACCATCCTAAGAACCATAGCTTCCACATTAACATGGGCATTTAAATATATTGTTACTATTATTTTAATTTCTTTGAGCTCTATCTAATGTTGCTGGAAGTAACTTACTTCAGAGATTCATTGCACACAGATCTCCAATCTAATTCCCATCCACGGTCTACGGTTTTAATGGGAACTAAGCTGGCGCCCAGTGCCATGATCCTCTGGTTTTTACAGAGTGCCTTACCTGTAATTCAGCTACTCAATGTCACAATAGTCTGTAATATACATATGAATAGTATTCACCTAATGGGGCTACCTTCATCACAGAGGGATGATTTCCATGACAGGGTGCCTCCATCTTGTGTGTGGCCTACCTTAGCTTATTTGGTCCCACATCTCTAATCTGGTTGTCCCCCAATAATGGGAAAACTATCCCACAAATGGGCTTCAGCCACAAAGCATCAGCATTTATGTTTCACAACAGGGCCAATCATTAGCAATCCCTTAAAGTCAATTCTGGGCATATGCATCACCATGGCTCTGAATTTCTCTGATTTGTGTCGTAGTGGCTCTGAATTTCCCTGAAGAGAACTGCAAAACTTCAACATCAAACTAATTTAGTGATTCCCATCACTCAAATATTTCCTGATATTACAGAACCAAGTATAAGTACGGTATATATAATTTTCTCATATGTTTTTTTTTTTTCGATATTTGCAGTTGAGTTCCTTTCTAAGCACTTTCAGAAACCTGGCTAGCAGGGAAATAAAAAAAAAGGCAAAATTCATTATTATCTTTCTCCTGGGTGGGCCTCTAAATAGGTAGACTAACATACTAGAATAAGGAATTAATGCTTATATTCCTAAAAACGTTATAGATTTGGTTTTGGCAGTGCCATGTTTTGGATGGATGTGGAGCGATCATTGATTCAGATTAATAACCAAATTTCCGAGCGGCAACATGCAACCAAAATGACAATGGCCAAGACATTTCAGTTGCTACAGAATTAGCTATAACTATAGTTAAAAACTGCCTGTGGTGGTCACTATGATGAATTAGTGGATATCAAAGTGGAAATTAATCAGATAACTGATAACTAATAAACTAAAGAACTTGAGTCACAAAAGGAGGTTGAAAAATTTGCATCTGATATTCAAAATAGTTTACTGAAATTTGAGACTGACATACTGAACTGAAAAATGTATTGATTTAAACTAGACACTTTTGACTACATCTATACCTGGCAGGAGGATCAGGAGAACTTATAGGTGGCCTGTTCATAAAACGGAGGTGACCAACTATTCTAGCACAAAATCTTTTAACCAAAGAGCTGACAGATCTACTTGGTTAAAAGAAAGACAAAAAGAAAGGATGTGGAGAGACGAATGTCCTCACCACAATGGATCCAGCTATAACACAAAATCAAAGAATCAATAAAGGATGTTATCTGGACAGTACCAGGCAACAGAGATGCTGGTAGTGAATATCTCCTTGAGAACTCTTCACCAATGGAAATCCAGGTACTTAGCAAAGTGGTTGGATTATTTCTTACATATGATGGTGATAAACTCACGTTAGATTCAGAATGTTTAAACATTGCAAACCTAAGAGTACTTTTGTTCATCCCCAAAATAACGTTAAGGTTGAGGTTTTTATTGATTTGGTTGAGCAAGATATTTGAAAGAGCATAAGAAACATTAATATAATTTGTATGTGAAAGCTACAGTTTGTGAGAATAAGTCCATAATCACCAAACCACCTGACAAAAGCGGTGCTTTGGTGGTTTTGGACTTTGATAAGTTTAATGCTGAGGTATTACGACAGCTTGGTGATTTTGATACCTATTGTCCAATCCCTAGCGATTCTTTGGATTCGCTTAGGAACAAGATTATAGCCTTGGTGATGGAGGTAACACACAAAGGTATTGTCACGACTGCTAGTGTGGTCCAGCATGCAGAACTATGTAACATCTACATAGACAGAACAGAAAGGATATAACGTAAACCGGTCCTTCGAATGGCCGGACTAGTATGTTAGAGACTGAGATTGGTCAAGGGATAGCCGAGGTCAAGGAAGCCAGACATACTCCACGGGTGCCAGAGTTTGATCTGCTATTACGGCACATAAGAGTGGAGAAGACACTTTGGAAACCGTTGTAGCAACAAGACACTCGGGAGGTACAATCGGAAACACCTCTTGTTCGGGAACCTCATCTGTCTCTCATTATGTACAGGTATGTACATAATAACAAAATTGAAATGGGAGCAGAATAGTGACCATCTAGCCTGTCTGGAGGACAATCTCTGAGCCTCTCCAATATAAGCCAAGTTCTTGTGATCGGTAAAAATCAAACGTGGCTCCTTGGAACTTTCTAAGAGATGCCTCCATTCTTTGAGAGCGAGAACAATGGCCAGTCCCTATTCCCGATGTCATAATTTTTCTCAGCAGGAGTCAGTTTTCTAGAGAAAAACCAACAGGGATGTAAAGGTGCATCAGGACTCTCTCGTTGAGACAGAATGGCTCCTACTCCTGTCTCTGACAAATCCACTTCTAAAATAAAAGGTTTAGCAGGATCGGGGGGTGTTAAAACAGGTGCTGAACCAACTAAAGATTTTAATTTATCAAACGCCTCTTTTGCTTCCTTGGGCCAAGAATTACAGTTAGCTCCTTTTCGGGTAAGGTTGGTGATAGGAGCTATCACAGATGAGAAACCTTTAATGAATTTGCGGTAGTAGTTTGCAAATCCAATAAAGCGTTGTATAGCTTTAAGGCCTTTGGGTAACGGTCATTGCAATACTGCCTCCAGTTTGCGTGGGTCCATCTTGAAGCCAGAAGGGGATATTACATATCCAAGGAATTGTATTTCAGTCTGGTCAAACTGGCATTTTTCTAGCTTGCAGTATAAGTCATTCTTCAGCAGAGTTTTTAACACGGTTTTCAAATTTTCGTGATGAGTACATAGGTCTGGAGAAAAGATGAGAATATCATCTAGATACACCAGCACGAACATGTGGAGGTATTCTCTGAGGACATCATTTATAAAGACTTGGAATACTGCTGGGGTGTTGCACAAACCAAACGGCATGACCAGATACTCATAATGTCCCATTCTGGTATTGAACGCCGTTTTCCACTCATGTCCCTCCTTAATTCTGACTAAGTTGTCGAGTTTCGTAAATACTCTGGCACCTTTGAGCCTGTCGAATAGTTCAGAAATAAGAGGGATTCGGTAGGTGTTCTTAATTGTTATTTTTTAAGGCCCCTATAGTCAATGCAAGGGCGTAGGTCTCCTTCTTTTTTAGAGACGAAGAAAAACTCAGCCCCAGCAAGTGAATAGGATCTATGTAATCATTAAGATTGACAGGAAGGTCTTGTGCAGTGGTCTCATCTTGTATATTCTCAGCTAAACCTTCAGAAAAGGCAGCCACCAGACCCCTGTTAGTCCAGTCCACTTCAGAGGCTAACGTTCTAAATTCTATAGCGTAGTCAGCTACGGAATGACTGCCTTGCTTAATTCTCATCAGGGCTTTGGCTGCGTTCTTCCCTCTTCCCATAGGCTCAATAGTTGCTTTAAATGCTGTTAGGAACCCCCTGTAATTATGGGCAATAGAATTGCCGCTCTCCCATAAAGAGTTGGCCCAAGTTAAAGCCTTACCCGTTAACTGGTTCATAAGATAGCCAATCTTTGACCTATCCATTGGGAAGGAGCCAGGAGAAGCCTCAAAGTGATATTCGATTTGGTTAAGGAAACCCCTGAACTCTTTGGGATCACCTCCAAAAGGAGTGGGAGGAGAAAGGGTTATGGATGGAGGTTTGTCTACCACAGGTGCAGGGACAGGTGGCGGAGCTACAGGTTGAGCCCGAGGTGCCTCTAGATATGCCGTTCTTGGAAGCAAGGTCTGGAATGCTTGGGCAAGTTGGTCTAACCTGTGATCCATATCCTTACGTAGTTCTGCAGGACCCATGTCACGACTGCTAGTGTGGTCCAGCACCCAGAACTATGTAACATCTACATAGACAAAACAGAAAGGATAGAACGTAAACCGGTCCTTAGAATGGCCGGACTAATATGTTAGAGACAGAGAATGGTCAAGGGATAGCAGAGGTCAAGGAAGCCAGACATACACAATACCGTAAAACAAGCCAAGTCAGGTAAGACAGAAGTCAGAGTAGTCAGGAATAGCCAAGGTCAAAATACCAGGAATAGCAATAACAGGAATAGAAAATGCACTCTCGGGAACCAGGACAGGAAACCACGACAGGGCAAAGAACTGGGAAGCTTCAGGGATTTAAATATCCCTCCTTAGACTGTAATTGGTCAGAGGGTGACCTCTGACCCCAGAAAGTGAATGTGCGTCGGTGCCGTGATGTCACACGCACATTCGTGTAACCCTGGGGGCGTAGTTATCGATGGTTGCGACCGCAAGGCCGGCGCCATCTTTGATTCGGGCAGGTTGCCAGGAGGACCCAATGGAGCGGCTCCCAACTCGCTGCTGAGCAGTTAAGCTCAGTCTGTCGGCGCGGTCGTGCCGGTCGGGCGCGTTCGCACCTCGTGGCGAGTCGGGGGCCATGACAGGTATTATTGGTTTAAGTACTAAGAATGTTTTGATTAATGACTTTCCAATCACCCCTGCCTTTTACATTTTAACCAAAATACACAAGAATCTCGTAAGTCCTCTTGGCCGACCGACAGTGGCAGGTAAAGATTCGGTACTACAACCCACCTCACAGTTTCCTGATTGTATTTTGCAATCTTTGGTCTTGCAAATGAGGTTATTTATGAAGGACACAATAGAGTTTTTGAATAAGCTTGATTCCTTAACCCAATTTGAGGAGGATTGGTTTGTACTTACTATGGATGTGAACAGCCAATATACTTCCATTCCTTATGAAGGATCCATACAGTTATTGATAATTTTGGACCCATCCCTGTCCCAATTGGTAATGAACCTTCTTCATATGGTACTATATGAAAATAATTTCACTTAATACTCAATAGATGGTAATAGGTTTCAACTAGATCAGCAACATTTTTCCCTAATCAGCCAAATTTATATTGGAGATGTAATAAAAAAGAAGGAACCTATATTCATATATGGTGGGATTGTATATTGGTAAAAGAAATATGGTTAAAATCTTAAGAATGGTTTTGCAACATATCTGAAATAGAATTAAATTGGACACCAAATGGGGTGTTGTTACATATGAACTGGCTTGATATGTCTAAACCCTTAAGAATGATACTTACTCATATGATAATAGCTGTAACATTAACTATAGCTCAAAATTGGACTAACAACAAATCTACTTAGAATAAAGCATATACCCAATTAATATATCAAATCCAAATGGAAAGAGAAATTAGTTTAATTATATTAAATTCCCCACCAAAATATTATATATGAGATCAATGGTTATCAAAGGTCAACTAAAATACAAAATATAATCAAACTAAAATTATACCAACCTATAAAAAAGTAATACACGGGTCCTAAAGGCATTACAAGAAAATTCCAAGTCTCTCTCTAAATATTGTGTTTTTGGTGTGTAAATCTCAAAGAGGAAGAAAAAAGAAGAGAGAATTAGAAAAGAAAAAGAATAGTATGTTTATGAATGCTGTATATTTGTATGTCTATTCAATGCTGAAAACTGAAAAAGCTTAAATAAAGATTATGAAAAAAAAAAAGAAAAGAAAATAATTTCAGCTATGAAAAATTATTCTACAAACAGTTCAGAGGGATTGCTATGGGTTTAAATGTGGCACCAGCCAATGCTAGCCTGTACATGGATATTTTGAGAGAAAGTTTACTTATACAACATCTTTTTTAATCCAATATGTGTCAACGTGGTTTCACTGCATTGATGAAGTATTTTTCCTTTAGGAGGTTCTAGTTGAGGATTTACTCAGCTTTAAGAGGGAACTCAATACATGGTTACCAACTATTTCATTAATATTGGAATTTGATCCTGATATCATACACTTCTTGGAGGTTAATTTGAGCAAGGAGCATTTTTCTTTCGACATCTATTCAAAAACCCACATCTCATGTCTCATATTTGCATTACAACTCCTTCCATCCCCTCGGGTTGTAGAATGGACTTTCTTACTTGCAGCTGATTAGGACCAAAAGGATTATCTCAGATAATGAGATTTTTAATACCAGGGCTAACAATATGACATCAGATTTCCACACCAGAGGATATCCTGAACATTTTTTAGTGGAGTGTAAAAAGAGAGTAAGTAGTTTTGATCTGGCCATGCTCAGGAGATCTCACAATAAACATAGTGATAATAGGATACCTTTGGTTACCCCCTATTCTATACACTCTACACGGATCAGACGGATCAAATAGACGCACTGGCACATTTTGGGCTTAGATCCAAGACTAGGTGATCTTTTTTATGGAATTGCCCATCATGGCCTATAACAGATCCCGTAATCTTAGGGACAATCTGAATAGAGCAACTTTATGGACCCTAGAGGAGCCAAATGACAACTGGCTTTCATGATTCAAGGGTATGTACAGATGTGGACACTGAATTAACAGCAACAGTGTTATGCATTCTGACTCTCTCCAATATCCACGTACTGGTAAAAATGTAAGGATCTAAAGAATGATCAAACAGACCATGTGATAATATACCTTTTAAAGTATCCATGTGGTCTGATGTATGTGGGAGAGACAAGTTGCCCCTTGATTGTTATAATAGGGGAATACAACAGTAACATCCTCCATGTTACCCCTACCTCCCCTTTTGCCTTATACTTTGACCATTGAGCATTGTAAATCTCTATGGCGGGGAGGGGACCGTTAAATGACTTAATCAGCAAGAGCTGCCCCAAAGGGTTAAACTTGGAAAAGATTTGTCTTGCTTTCATTGAAAGGATCCACCCCCACATGAATATTTACCTAGATAAACGTTTGCAGGTTTCCTTTGCTCTTTGTGGTACTCATTGCTAATATGATATTTATACATTTAGACTACAGGATGGTCTTTTTTAAAAATTATGTATTTCTCCTCTGACTGTCCATGTTTTATTTATTTCTAGACCATTAATATGTGTTTTGATTTTGTAGACTTAAGGTAATACTGCCATGTAGTGCTGTTAAAAAACCCTCTGATTAACCCTCCCCAATAGTGCAGAATATTTGATCTGGAGAATAGGAGGACCATAGCTTGTGATTGATGCACAATTAAGACCATACTGCCTGTTAACCTACTCCTTGTTTTCTTACACTGTTTTGAAGATGTGATGTAATATTTTGTGTGTGTTTTGGTGTGTGTAATTATTCACAATATGTTGTTATTTATATTCAGAAGGAATAGCCAACATGACAATGTAGATTTGGCTAGGTGTAGGACTAGGTCTATTCTGCGCTAGCCAGAGGATTGCTATTTTATACATTGACTACCCTCACTAGAATTTTATATTGTCAGTTAAACATTTTTCTCCTGTCTAATTTCAAGAAAGAATGTTAAGAAACCATTTGGATAATTAGTATAATAAGGTTAATTAATAATGGCCCTTTAAAATTTACTGACAAAGTAATTTTTTTCAGCATAAGTATTCTAGTATATTTGGACACTTAAAGGTTAACTATTATAATCACCCTATCTAAATAGTCACTGTGACAGAGCTCCTGTCTGCCCAGTCTGCTTCCTAGTCACTTGAGAGGGAGCTTGGAACACCTCAGACCCAGTCGCTGAAGCTTGACTGGGGTCTCTCCAGAACTCTTTCACCTGACCAGGCTGCAGCTCCCTTCTTCCAGCAGGTATTGTCCCATCTTCCTTTGTCTATTCAGTGTCTTTGCCAGGCAGGTATTCATACCTCTGCCTGTAATGTGGTTAGCTCTTGCCCTTATAAATGTACTTTCAACTCTTAGGCCTATGGGCTAAAAAAAAAAGAAATATAAGTATGTTAGTTTCTTTTGGAACTGTGTGATACATGTGCATGTTTTTATTTGTCCCAGGCTAAAGGGATTGTGCAGTCAGCCAACAGGTCCAAAGATTTGGTTACTGGGATCCTTAAAAATATACATGGATCACACAGTTCCAAAAAAACCCGAATATACTTATCTTTATTTTTTTTCTCGGGACTAACCCATATGCTCATTATATGTAAGTTATGGTGACAACTCAATAAAAATACAAACAATCAAATCATATCAGACAACATACAGAAACTTCTAATAACATAACAACATATTTGCAGAATTAGCAATTTTACCTGAATATGCAAATTAACAAACCATGCTATTCAGATGTAGCCATTGCTACCAACAGAGGGCACTATACAGGCTCTAGAGCCAAATCCACCTAGTTGGTAACAAGCATCAGCAGTACAGGAGAGCAAACAAAACAATTAAGAATAAACAAACACATTATACATAACCTGCACCTATAATGGCCACAGATTGACTTAGACATAGGAGTAGTCCAAGGTCCTACATAAAGTGTCCGTATGAAACTCTAGGAGATGGTGACTACCATCACAGCAACTTTCCCCAAAATTTTTATGTTTATGGTTGTTTAGGAACCAATTGGTTTAAAGAGAGGGTGGTTCCAATCAGGGCCGGACTGGCCCACCGGGATACCGGGGAATTTCCCGGTGGGCCGCAGCCCCTGGGGCCAGGCCAGAAGCCCTGATGTGTAATTTAAATAATTTTCCCTCGGACTGTAATAGCCTGTGTCAGTCCGAGGGAACTAAGGGAGGGAGGGGCTGAAGCTGCAGGGAGGGGCTGAGGCTGCAGGGAGGGGCTGGGGCTGGAGGGAGGTCCTGGTGTGACCCATTTAGGCTGCCAGGGGGCTGGAGGGAGTTCTAAACCTCCCTCCTGAATCTTCAGCAATTCGTGCCTCTATGCTCCGCCCCCGGACTCAAGCCCCGCCTCCAGTGAGCAAGCTCCGCCTCCCCACATGCTGCTGACCTGGAAGGAAGAGGTCAGAAAATAGAGACATCACCTCCCAGTGCTCCTTGTCTCCCACAGCCTTCTGTGACAGGTAAGTAAGGTGAAGTGGCTAGGGTGCTTTAGAGTGCAACGTTACTTAAAACTTGCCTATAGCTCCTGGGGAATTAATCTCTATATAAAATATAACTTACTAGGCTGAAAAAATATATATATATTTTTAAAATATTGTGATGTGGAATCTAGAATCCTGTCTAAGACTAAGCCTTGGTAGAGTTACTGCTTGGCCACTTAGTAACAATAATTTATTAGAATTATTTTTATTTTTTTTAAAGAACTTTTTCTTTTTTTTTTGGGGTGTAAACAGAGTATAAATACATATTTCGTTTTGATATACCCCAATAGAAACAATGGGGAGTTTCACTAATCAAGGTGTGTATATATAATATATATATATATATATATATATATATATATATATATATATATATATATATATGTGTGTGTGTGTGTGTGTGTGTGTGTTAACCAACTCTATAAACAATTTTATCTGCATAATATTCCAAAGGCTGGGGGGTAGGATTTTTCAAAAAGCCAAAAAATAAATAAATACATAAATGTAATAAAATAAATAAATAAATAGTGATTTATTATTATTTTAATACATACACACACAATGGCGTGCTAAGGGGGGGCGGCGGGGGCGGTCCGTCCCGGGTGCCACTCACTAGGGGGTTGCCCAGGGCGCACTTTCACAGGGGCGGCATTTCGCCACCCCTGTGTCTTATGAAAAGGGACCGGTGTGCCGTGTTCGTGTATCCATGCTTGTTTCCCATCCAGCAGCAGCAGGATAACCCGCGGCAACGCTCTCGCGGATCACGAGAACAGAGGTCCCTGCTGCTGCTGGATGGGAAACGAGCATGCAGAGTTCTGGGCCCCTCTTCACTGCCCATCTATGCTGTGCCACCGGACCACCAGGACCAGGTAAGTGTCAGGGAGGGGCAAACCATACACACTGCTCACTATCCCAGCACTTATTCCACACAATATACACTATACACACTGCATAAATTATACACACTCCATACATTATACACACACTCCATACATTATACACACACTCCATACACTATACACACACTCCATACACTATACACACACTGCATACACTATACACACACTGCATACGTTATACACACACTGCATACGTTATACACACACTGCATACGTTATACACACACTGCATACGTTATACACACACTGCATACGTTATACACACAAGCTGCTTCACTATACACACACTCCATACACTATACACACAAGCTGCATTCTCTATACACACACTGCATACACTATAAACACACTACATACACTATACACAGTCTGCATCCACTATACAAATGCACACACTGCATTCACTATGCATAAACACACTTATACATGTGTATCTGTATGTGTATCTGTTTGTGTGTCTGTGTTTGTTTCGGTGTGTCTGTGTATCTGTATGTGTGCCTGTGTGTGTCTCTCTGTGTGCCTGTATGTGTGTTTGTTTGTGTATGTGTGTCAGTATTTGTCTGTATCTGTGTATGACTGTGTTTCTATGTAACTGCATGTGTGTACCTATGTGTCTGTGTATCTGTATGTGTGCCAGTGTGTGTGTATATGTGAGTATATGTGTATATGTGCATACATCTTAGTATTTCATCTACACTACACACAAATACAACCCTGCATCCAAATGTCAAAACTACATAAAAACACACCACCATATTCAAAAACCACACTACAGAAAAATGCACGCCTGCATTCAAATGCCAATACGTACAAACGCACCCGTACATTCACTCACACATACTCCATACAAAAACATGCTTACATAAAAAATATACAAACACTGCTCAGTGCTAAATACATTTAAAAAAAACTGTGGTTGTGATCCGCCCCGGGTGCCAAATGCTCCAGGTACGCCCCTGTACACACACTAAACAAAGTCTACACTCTCTGCTTCAGCCCATGACAGTGATTGTGTGTGTGTGTGTCTGCTAGTGAGTTAGCTTGTGCGTGTGTCAGTGAGCTTTTCTGTACTGAGTGTGTGTGTGTCAGTGAGTTTGTCTGTAGTCAGCGTGTGTATATGAATGAGTTTCTCAGTAGTAAGCTTGTGTGAGTGTTAGAGTTTGTACTAAGTTTGTGTGTGTACCAGTAAGTTTGTCTGTGTGTGTCAGTGAGATTGTCTGTCAGTGAGCATATTTGTGTATATCAGTGAGCTTATGTGTATCAATGAGATTGTCCGTCTGTGAGCCAGAGTATCAATGAGCTGTATCAATGAGTCAGTGAGAATGTCTGTCTGCATGCTTGCATGTGTCTGCATGCATGTGAGTATGCTTACTGTATAATTAAACTTTTTACCCTGAACGACCCAATATTTTGAATTAGAAAAAGGAACATACCAATAATATATAAAAAAAAAAAAAATATATATATATATATATATATATATATATATATACACACACACACTTTTCAATCCATACCAGCACTCTGGGTCGTCCAATTAATAAAAATAAAAAAACCTATAGGGCCATTTATCAGGACAATAAAAAGATAATACATACTATATATACGCGCACGTGCATATATAGTATTTATCTTTTTATTGCTTTGCTGAATAGCCCTATAGTGGTATTTGTTTTTTTCTGTGTATTGGACGACCCAGAGTGCTGGTGTGTGTGTGTGTGTGTGTGTGTATATATATATATATATATATATATATATACCGTATATACTCGAGTATAAGACAAGTTTTTTGGCACATATTTTTGTGCTCAAAAAGCCCCCTCGTCTTATACTCGAGTCTAGGTCTGTATTATGGCAACTTGCATTGCCATAATACAGACCATGACATGTTGGGGGCCGGAGAAGCTGTTACTTACCTTTACAGCAGCTCTGGTCAGCTCCCAGCACATCCGCGCGGCTCCTCTGTTAAGCTCCCAGTGTAAATCTTGCGAGACACGCGGGCCGCGAGATTTACACCGGGAGCAGACCGCGAGACTGGCAGTAAGTACCAGCCCTCCCCCTGGACAGCCCCCGCTCCCCCTGGACAGCCCCCCCTCCACAGCCCCCCCTCCCTGGCCAAGTATGAAGTAGGGAGGGGGGGGACAAAAAAAACGATTGAAAAAAGTTTTCAAATATTCAAATAAAAAAATAATAAAAATGCCCAGTTGATGGGAGTCTGACTCTCTTTTCAAACTCACTGTATTTGATGCAGAGTGTGTGTGTATTTAATGCACACACTCTGCATTAAATACAGGGAGTCAGAAAAGGGAGTCAGACTCCCATCAATCTGAGTCACCCTCTTGCACCTAAAATGCAGATGTGTGTATATAATGTAGAGTGTGTGCATTATATACACATACACTCTGCATTCTATGCACACACACTGCATTTTAGGTGCAATAGGGTGACTCAGATTGATGGGAGTCTGACTCCCATTTCTGACTCCCTGTATATAATGCAGTGTATGCATTATATATATATATACACACACACACACTCTGCATTATATACAGAGTGTGTGTGTATATAATGCACACACACTGCATTATATACAGGGAGTCAGAAAAGGGAGTCAGACTCCCATCAATCTGAGTCACCCTCTTGCACCTAAAATGCAGATGTGTGTATATAATATTAAAATCATAAAAAAATAATAAAAACGTCCACCCCCCACCAAGGCTCTGCATCACACACACACACTGCACTCACACACACACACTGCACTCACACACACACTGCATTCATTATATACACACACTGTAAATAAATATTCAATTAATATAATTTTTTTAGGATCAAATTTTATTTAGGAATTTACCAGTAGCTGCTGCATTTCCCATCCTATTCTTATACTCGAGTCAATAAGGTTTTCCCAGTTTTTTTGGGTAAAATTAGGGGCCTCGGCTTATATTCGGGTCGGCTTATACTCGGCGTATATACGGTATATATATATTTGTATAATTTATTGTGTATGGGGCTGGCATACATTTATTTCCAGGGCTGCTTTGTATCCCCAGTCCGGCCCTGGTTCCAATATGGGTTCAGCATCTGGGTGCTATATATAGGAATACATTATGTTTGTGTTGTTTGCTTTTGCATGTATTATTATATACTTACTTTTGTGAAATAAAAAAAATATGCCTTAGTATCTGTATTTGATAATATTGTATTACTGTGTTTTTAAATACATTTTTGATTTTATATATATATATATTTGTGTACGGGATTATGGAAGGGGCGCACATTAAACTGTGTGTAATTTTAATATATGAAAGTCGGTTGAGGTGTGCCGAAACCGACGTGAGGTTAGGCCTGCAAAAGAGGGCCCACCCAGGTATAATGATATATGAAGAGGGTGTGGTGGGAGGGAATTTCCGAAATCGTCGCAGACAGGTGAGTAAGGGGATTTGCTGGGTTTAAGTAGCCCTAAAATCCCTCCCACAATTTCAGGCAAACGCCTTCTATTTGTGTACGGGATTATGGAAGGGGCGCACATTAAACTGTGTGTAATTTTAATATATGAAAGTCGGTTGAGGTGTGCCGAAACCGACGTGAGGTTAGGCCTGCAAAAGAGGGCCAAAAAGTGTGTGACATTTATTAAACATAACAAAACATTTAGACATATTATAGAAGCCTGATTTCTTTCTGGATTTGGAATGAACCGGTTGTATGCCGAGGACTACCAGCGACCCATCTTCTCTACAAGATGAGTTGGAACTGGATGACTTGATGCTGCTGTGGCGGCCCTAACACGGAGTGAATGTACCGAGAAGGAACTTCGGATTGAGGCCAAGACTAACAAACAAGGAGCGAATGTATAGCATGAACTGTTTGAGAGATGTGGCAAAAATTGTACAAGCAACCATTATAATGGGAACGCATTTAGCATCTTGAACCACATACAATACTTACACATATCGAAAGCCGTAGAGTACGTTTGCTTAGTTTTAGTGGACAAATCTTACCTGCATGGACTCTAACTACGGGCATGATTGATAACTTTTTTGACCTGCAGAGGAAATCTGGACTGCGTGTTCTTTATCTCAACCGTTACGTTTAAGCAAGGACCGACTTCAGGACTTCGGAAGTGGCTAAAGCGGAGGAAACTGCAGGGGAACTTGAGACGTCAGGGTTAGCGTTTATTAAAGATAATACGAAACCTGGAGCTATTTCTTGTAGCGTGCTGTGAGGAGGAAGGAAACGTAATAGGTTTAAATAATGCAAAACTCAGAAGCTCATTGAGCTTTCTCGTGTAGTAGAGCTGCTAGCTAATGGGAACCAATAGGTGAAGATAAGGACTATCCCGTAAGAGTTGAGGCCGTGCCAGTAGCCCTGTGTTTGAGAGAAGCCCTACCTACGATTTGGTCATGTGGACTTGTACCATCTAAGCGCGGCAGGGTATAACCTCTTGTGGAAAAGTGTTAACCAGACCGAACACGTGCGATTACCTGCATTAAACCATAGCGAAAAAGGACTGTAACAGGCGCCTGAAGAAACTGCCGTGACGTGAAACGAAGAATAGAATGCAAAACCGTGACCCACCGTAGGGAAATGTTTGCGCGAGAGAGGAACCTGAAGAGGAGCTTTGACAAAATTTGAAGACGATATGTGTTCGTATAGCAAGTACCCTATAGCAGTTACTTGGTAGGCATGAGATCGTGAAAGATTGTACAACAGGATGCATAAGGTGTTACGCCTTAAATTAAAACATCCAGCATGACCGAAAGCAACTCCCGACGGACTACTTAAGCTTACATAAAGAGAAGCGTGAACAACGACAAATGCGTGACAAATGAATTGACTGCGCATGGAGGACCCTGTGAATGTCAGGCGTGCAGACAAGTCCCTAATTAGTAGATTAAGGATTCGAATGGTATTTGTTTGGCCAAAAAATGGAGGCGGAGTGATGCCTCGATGTTCGATGTGAAACAAGTGGGAATACTGTTCACCCGGTCCCATCAGATCGTTAAAGCTTATCCTGCGGTGCTTGTATAAGCGACGCCGACGTGAGAATTGAGTGATAGTATGAGTCGACAAACGGTTATTGAGAACTCAATGTACCAAAGTGTCCCCAAGACGTTGCGAAGAAATAAACAGTATATCCGTGATACATGAGTCCGGAAGCAGTCACTGTACATCACGACAGCGCCTGGAGGACCCGACGATGGTCCGATACGAGGCCAAATCTGTACGACGTGCAACGCTGAGGGCAACGTGAGACCCAACGTACCAGTTCGACAGAACATAAGCAAGAAATGCCTGAAACAAGTTGTTGGAGGAACCGCTGGTCTCGGAGTCTCCAAGCTCGGTCTGGGCACGTAGTGTACGTGGAACCGAAGGATCGCCAGTGAGCGACATGTTGGGGTAACATATATATGTATATATAAATATACATGTATATATATAGGAATCCTCGAACAGCTAGCACTAAGCGTCTAGCAGACCCATTGCCCGTAAGAGACAGCGTATTGAAAGCACCGGAGTAGCCGAGAACGATAGTTCTGAAAAACCGTTTGCATCAATGTAGGAGTATGTAACGCACGATCGAAACTAAGGCGGGAAATAAAGCGCCAGGATACCTGAAGTGGTTAAGGGATCTAAAACATGGTGACTATGCTTGACGGGTCTGGGGTGTGCCGCCCCCCCCCCCAGCTTACTAGGAGCGCGAGCGTGGGTGCTGGCCGACTAGCTAGTGCCGCAATGCGGCGAAACAATTACACTAGGTTGGTGACGGGTGAGGCCCTGCTAGTTGCCAAGCGGCTTGAGAGGCTCTATCTATGCGTTGGCGTGAGGGGGTAGCGTGGCCACTGAATGAGGTGGCGGGGTGTCGGCCTCTCGGTGACAGTTAAACATAAGATAGAATGGGAGTGACGGATGAGGCCCTTTCTATGCCACAATGCGAGGCGACTAACTATGATTTGGCCCGAGGGGCATGGTACCTCCGAGTATGAGGATGGGTGTTGGCCTCGCGGGACCACTAACCTATGGCGAAGAAGCCGGGGAGAATAACAACTAGTGGACACCTAGGAACCTAACAGCCAGCAGTTGTTAACTAAGAAGGAAGGGTAGTTAGTGAGAGAGGACATACTACAGAACGAAACGTGGGTAGCAAAGAGTTATGATCGTATGGTTTGACTGAAACTGGAGTGCCCAGAGAGCATGTGGGGTCCGGATGGTTGGGACGTATGAACAAGGATGCGTGTATGATCGTATGTATGGCCCTCGGGGCTTGTGGTGCCAGACCGTGGCCTCGATTCGAAATGCAAAATGAATAGACGTGTATATCTTTGATATTATATGAATATATATGCAGATCTAGAACAGGTGCTATTCACTGTGAGTGAGCAGTGTAGAGAGCTTTAATTAAGCATTTGCGTAATGCAGCCCTGAATAGTGGGAAATAAAAACAAAACTGTGGACGAAAAGGAAAACTTGGGTAGAGGCAGAAGTGAGCTGTAGTGTAATGTTAATGGCTTTAGCGTCGATCAGGAATCACATCAGTAATGTGTTTAATGACATGTAAGCAGGGAGCCCAGTAGTGGATACACTTCAGCACAATAGCAGCACAAACCACGCCATGAAAATAAACAGATATTTGCTTTTTTTTTTTTTTTTTTTTTTTTTTGACAATGCCAGGCCGTACTAATAAGGGAAGAGAACATGAGGGGCGGAGACACATGGATCTCGCCGATAAAACAAAAACCCACGTTACTGCATGGGTTACTATTCGCAAAAAGCGGCTGAAAGATTGCAGCCGATCCCGGACCTTTCATTATATTTTTCCGGGCTGAGACCCGAGCAAAAGAAGACTGAGGACATCAATAGAGTGTCCGAGTGCGCAAAAAAATCTGCCGCTTTATCGAAAACACATGTTACGTATCAAAAAATATTAACGAATCTGTTCAGTGCAAAACAGACATCAGACGTGGTCCAAAGCCGACAGTTAGTTTTATTGCAAAGTTTCGCTCACTCAGTGGTTTAAGTTAGGAAAACCACTGTGCATGATACGATACCGCGGAGTTAAACATGGCCGCCCCTGCGCACCATTGTCTTACTCACGCTAGGCTAGCAGTGGAGTGTTAAGAAGTCAGAGCGTTTCTGTAAAGCAAGCAGATTATATGCCCCAGCTCTGCTTACTTCTTATAGAGCAACAGCGCGGCAATTCATTAGTTCTGTCCGTTGCCAATGCCACGGTGGGGTGGAATACCAGAGCCGGACACACACCCCGTGTTCTGCATCCACTGATGAACAGGACCACGAGTTATGCGTACCGATGGAGCGGTTCTGCTCCAGCTCAGACTCGGAGGATCTGGGCGGCCGACGGGGTGAATTCGGCAGGAAAAACACCAAGGGCCTTTGAAGGGGGAGGGGCAGGGTTGTTCATTTTTGTTCAACAGATTATGTAGCAGTTAGGGCTATTGAGATATCATTGTAGAGGATTGCACTTCTTCTATGATTATATAATGCTGCAGTGCTAAAATATGCAGAACCTGAAATATCATGCATTATCCCGATTTGCTATAAATGTTTGTTCAGAACTACAAGTACTGTGAAGAAGGCTGTGGAAGACCTTTTGCTTGAGGGTGTATTCAATGTAATGTATCCACAATTTTTTTTTTTTTTTTTTTTTGTAGCATACAATAAGAGCCGGTACATTTTGTAGCATTTTAATACTGACTGCATGTGTTTATTGACGCACACACGTGTATATGTGTGTGGAAAGCTAATATATAGATATAAATATCTACGTGTAAATTAAAAAAAATGAAATTAGTATCGCACAATACTTATTTCAAACGAACTGCATATTGGAATGACAAGCCTGTAGGAGATCCTACCATTCTCAAGTCTAAATCAGGAGCACGACGCATAGAATATATATTGGCCAGCGGAGCCGGTAAGTTAAACCATGCATTCCCTGTACACGCCCGGCCCGAGGACAGGATGGGTTGCAGTTTTAACAGCCGGCTAGAGAGAATGAAACGTGTGCGGGAAGCATTTTACGCCGTGAATGATAAAGTGAAACGGAGCGTACGTGAAAAAGGAGGATAAATTCGAATGGACTCACGATTTGGGCGAACCGCCGAACGGCCTCCACGTGGATGAAAGAGACTCACGAAAACCGGCGGAGCGTCGCGGCAGATTGACGTCAGAGGTCTGTGAAAACGGAAATGAAAACGAATTTCCGAAATCGTCGCAGACAGGTGAGTAAGGGGATTTGCTGGGTTTAAGTAGCCCTAAAATCCCTCCCACAATTTCAGGCAAACGCCTTCTATATATATAGTGGACTTTTTGGATGTCAGAATAACACGTATGGACTCCAGCCTGGCCTATACACTGTACTCCAAACCCACGGATCGCAATACGCTATTACAGGCGAGCAGTTTCCATCCGACAGCATTAAAAAATTCATTGCCCTATTCACAATTTCTCCGGGTGCTGCGAAATAATTCTAACTTTAACAATGCTCAAGAACAACTTAAGAGTATGTGGAATAAATTTCGCGAGCGGGGATACAGTAGCTACGTGCTACATAAAGCTCTCAACAGGTGCCTTACAACTACAGATACTTCATCGTCCACGGCACAGCCCAAGAGATTGGTCTTCCCCACTACATATACTACATCATCACTGAAGTTCAGGGACATCATCCATGATAACTGGAGAATACTAAGAAACGATGTCACTCTACCGGCCATTTTCCAACAACCACCAATGATCTGTTATAAAAGGAATAAAAACCTGAAGGATCTACTAGTAAAGACAGACCCTACACACTGTTACTTGAAGGAAAAAACGGTGCAGAACCTGGGGTGCTATCGTTGCCTGGGGTGTGTAACCTGTGGGCACATGATCCCAGGCAAAACATTCACACATCCACACACAGGCACCAGCTATCGAATACAGCACCGTCTAACGTGCACGAGTGACTTTGTGGTCTATAAACTAATGTGTCCGTGTGGGTTAACTTACATCGAAAAGACCGATCTACCCTTGAGAGAAAGAATATGCAATCATAGATCAAGCATCAGGACCGCATATAGGGATAATAAATCCGAACTACCGGTTGCCAAACACTTCCTTGAATTAGGACATACTCTCCCATCCATGAAATTGATGGCTATTGATCATGTTCCCATGCCTAGAAGGGGAGGCGACCGTAAGAAGATGCTCCTGCAGAGGGAGCTATATTGGATCAGGACATTACAAACTGTCCACCCTAATGGATTGAATGAGAAGTATTCACTGTCTGCTTTTCTATGATATGCTTTTCTATGATATGCTTACCCTGACACTAGCTGTTGTGGGAGTTTGGTACCCATCCAATGGGTTTAGGCACCATCTCTATGGCTCAGCGTGTTGTGGTGCAGAGGTCACTTGTATGGCCCGTTATATCGTACAGTATTGTCTGAGGACATTATGATACCTTAGTTTTTATGCTTATGATGGCTTGGTCATGGATGTTTAGGAGCCCTGTGCAGTCCGGGTACTCCGCTTTGGCGCCTAGGACAACAGTTGGTTTCATTATTGGTTCCTATTTCTCTTTGTTCTTTGGTGCACCTATTTACCCTGCGGAGGCAGAGTGGGGATAGTGATGCCCACCCTGGGGGATAGGCATACACCCCAACTCCCCTGAAAATTAAGGTATTGTTCATTTCCCTGGTAGCTTTGTACATATCACTGTGTTGTATATAGTATTAATCTTTACCTAGGGGATAGACATCCCTGTTCCATAATAGGGTTCCTGTTTGCCAGCACACACACTTTGTGTGCACTCGGAATAGTTCCGTTCATTTTTTGAGGTGTTCAATTCCAGGAGCTATTTTGTTTAGATTAAGTTTATTCTGTTTAACGGCGAGTTAATAACATGGGTAGTATTGCCCACCCAGGGGGATAGGCACTCACCCATTATACTTTACTCGCTTTACTTAACTCTTTGGATATAGCCCTGGCTTTGACAGTGGCTCTTTCTCTCATTATTGTGTTGCAATATATGTTGATATAGACACAGAGGTTTTGGTTTGATGATAACTGGCGTTATTAATTACTCTGCAATGCTTAAAATCAGTGCCCATGATATATACTTTCTGTGCCTATACATATCAATTATTTTTATTTTATTATTTTTTGGCTTCTAGTTCCTCTCGGTTTTGATTTATATGCCTGTTCTGCTTTTCTGTCAGATTGATTAATATGCCTGTTCTGCCTTCATACTTTGTATTTCATGTATATATTTTACCAATGACTAGATGTGTATCACACATGTGATAGTGCATTGGATTGGGCAGACTGTTTGGGTTATACCCAATATACACATTATGTAAAGGTCCCTCGTGCTGTGTTTACGTTTGTTTTTAGTTGCTATGGACACTTTGGTCGCATAGCAACATTCTCCCAATGAGACTGTATCCCGGCCGATCACGTGACGCGGTAATGACGCCGACGCCACGTGATGACGTCACGTACGCACACGTGACCGACGGCGGAACCCGCGTGTTTTTCGGACCGGACAGACAGGGAGTGGGAGTTTATTCCGGTGGTGGGTAAGTTAATTGCTTGTTCTCTTATCTGTATATAAGTGTGTATTTGTCCTGCATGTATTAGTCCTGATGAAAGTCTGTGTATAGCAGACTGAAACGTCGATTTTTTTTTACTCTGTAAGCTATTAAAAGTAAAATCTTAAGTTGGAGTCCTGAGAGTGCTATCATCTTCAAATTTTTCTACATTTTGCTTGACAAGCACTGGGCAAGTATTTTTTACTATATGGAGTGCAAGATTATTTTCCATTTATATATATATATATATATATATATATATATATATAAAATCAAAAAATAATTTAAAAACACAGTAATTGAAAACACAGTGGAAGGCAAGATGGATTAATTTTAGTATCAGGCGATCCAAAGACTTTAGTGCTGTCTGTGAGAAAGCTGGATCTTGGGCATCATTAGACCTTCCAACAAGACAATGATCCCAAGCATACCTCAAATTCAGAGGCTTGTTTGCAAAAGAAGCCCTATAAAAATTTAAAGAGGCCTCACAGTCACCTGACTTGTACCCTATATAAAATATTACTGAAATGGAGGCAATTGCTTATGTTCAATGGCTAAGATTCCTCAAGGTGGCTGCGCGAAGCTGGTTTCTCCCTATGTATATGATATGGAAGTCTGTAAATTTTGATAATAAACCTGATTTTCAATGGGGGTTGATTATTTTGATTACAACTGTATGTATGTATTTATATGTTTATATGTATAACATATGTATATGTATAAAAGGTGGCTTGGTCCCTCTCGATGTTACTAATTGTCCATAATTGGAGAGGTGCACAATGACATATACAACCCCTTACCACATTTAAAAGCTAATAGGTGTAGAAGGGTGGACATGCTATTGACTATTAAATAACTCCCTTCTGCTGCCCTTGGTTGAGGGCTTGGGGGATACATTAAGTCTAATTTTATTTTTTTTAGAGCCCAACCCTGTTGAATATGGGTGGGGCTAGGAGCAACAAAGCACTCTCTTTATTTTAATTATAGACCAAACCCACTGCCCATGGGTGGGTAAAAGGGGAACACTATACCCCCATGCTTTATTATTGAATTAGAGATCCAACATGGCCAGGGGTTGGATAGGGATTTGGTAATTCCTCATTCTCTAAATTGAAGTCCAATGACCCATGGGTGCACCCACTGTTTGGCATACATGTCACCACCTATGGCATGGTGAGTGAGGGCATAGGAGAGGTATAAAACCTCTCTTGTACTAATATGGGGAGACATAGTGATCCTAAAAATAATAAATTCCACTGCACACTATATATAGCGTGCAGTGGAATTTATTATTTTAGGATCACTATGTCTCCCCATATTAGTACAAGAGAGGTTTTATACCTCTCCTATGCCCTCACTCACCATGCCATAGGTGGTGACATGTATGCCAAACTGCACATAATAAATTCCACTGCACACTATATATAGTGTGCAGTGGAATTTATTATTTTTAGGATCACTATCTGAATGAGACATCCTGAATACTATTTGATTTTATTGGGAGACATATGTACGTAGTGTCAAAACTGAAAGTATTGATAACAATCATTTTTAGAGTAGCACTTTGCTACAGGGTAAATAAGTAAGTTTAGGTTAGCTTGAACTGGTCCATTGAAGGTGAATTAGAAGATGAGATATAGCTTTTTTTGCTAGCTGAAAGCAGTTCAGAGCTTGCTTCGGGATATCTGGCAGAGTGATTTACTAAAGCGTGAATTGTCTGAATGTTAAAATAAATTTAAATACTATAATAAAGAGGAGCATAGATTACTGCAATATAGGAACAAAATTCAAAAAGCATTCCTACTATGCTACTCACATTTACTGAAGGACATAAAAAACTTTTTGCGTAAGTGACCCTTTGCCACAGTCCCAAATAGCGTGAGTAGCACTTCACTGCACTTTATATTCCTGTAGTGCTTGTAGTGCAGTGGAATTTATTATTTTTAGGATCACGATGTCTCCCCATATTAGTACAAGAGAGGTTTTATACCTCTCCTATGCCCTCACTCACCATGCCATAGGTGGTGACATGTATGCCAAACTGCACATAATAAATTCCACTGCACACTATATATAATAAATTCCACTGCACACTATATATAGTGTGCAGTGGAATTTATTATTTTTAGGATCACTGTCTCCCCATATTAGTACAAGAGAGGTTTTATACCTCTCCTATGCCCTCACTCACCATGCCATAGGTGGTGACATGTATGCCAAACTGCACATAATAAATTCCACTGCACACTATATATAATAAATTCCACTGCACACTATATATAGTGTGCAGTGGAATTTATTATTTTTAGGATCACTATCTGAATGAGACATCCTGAATACTATTTGATTTTATTGGGAGACATATGTACCTAGTGTCAAAACTGAAAGTATTGATAACAATCATTTTATATATACATATATATATATATATATATATATATATATATATACATATATATATATATATATATATATAGTGTGCAGTGGAATTTATTATATATAGTGTGCAGTGGAATTTATTATATATAGTGTGCAGTGGAATTTGTTATTTTTAGGATCACTATGTCTCCCCATATTAGTACAAGAGAGGTTTTATACCTCTCCTATGCCCTCACTCACCATGCCATAGGTGGTGACATGTATGCCAAACAGTGGGTGCACCCATGGGTCATTGGACTTCAATTTAGAGAATGAGGAATTACCAAATCCCTATCCAACCCCTGGCCATGTTGGATCTCTAATTCAATAATAAAGCATGGGGGTATAGTGTTCCCCTTTTACCCACCCATGGGCAGTGGGTTTGGTCTATAATTAAAATAAAGAGAGTGCTTTGTTGCTCCTAGCCCCACCCATATTCAACAGGGTTGGGCTCTACAAAAAATTAAATTAGACTTAATGTCTCCCCCAGCCCACAACCAAGGGCAGCAGAAGGGAGTTATTTAATAGTCAATAGCATGTCCACCCTTCTACACCTATTGGCTTTTAAATGTGGTAAGGGGTTGTATATGTCATTGTGCACCTCTCCAATTATGGACAATTAGTAACATCGAGAGGGACCAAGCCACCTTTTATACATATACATATGTTATACATATAAACATATAAATACATACATACAGTTGTAATCAAAATAATCAACCCCCATTGAAAATCAGGTTTATTATCAAAATTTACAGACTTCCATATCATATACATAGGGAGAAACCAGCTTCGCGCAGCCACCTTGAGGAATCTTAGCCATTGAACATAAGCAATTGCCTCCATTTCAGTAATATTTTATATAGGGTACAAGTCAGGTGACTGTGAGGCCACTTTAAATTTTTATAGGGCTTCTTTTGCAACCAAG
The DNA here is from genome assembly GCF_036172605.1 of Pelobates fuscus. Taxonomy (NCBI): domain Eukaryota; kingdom Metazoa; phylum Chordata; class Amphibia; order Anura; family Pelobatidae; genus Pelobates; species Pelobates fuscus. The sequence continues at coordinate 144,134,188 of NC_086318.1, forward strand.
CCTCTGAATTTGAGGTATTCTTGGGATCATTGTATTGTTGGAAGGTCTAATGATGCCCAAGATCCAGCTTTCTCAGAGACAGCACTAAAGTCTTTGGATCGCCTGATACTAAAATTAATCCATCTTGCCTTCCACATGCAGAAGGTTTCCAGTTATAGAGGGTGCAAAGTAGCCCCAGAGCATCAACAAGTCACTACCCTGTTTAACTGTAGGCAAAGTGTTTTTTTCAGCATATGCTTCATTCTTCTTCCTCCAGACATACCAATGATACATTGGGCCAAAAAGTTCCAGTTTTGTTTAATTGCGCCACACATATTTGTTATAATTTCAACAAACTGGAAACAATCAAGTCTCCTTCCCACCCAAGCAAGAGGATGCCCTACCCGTACCCTGGGTTCAGGACATGATCCGTCACACAAGGCAGCCAGTTTTAACTGGTCTAGAAGTGCCCCTCAACCAATGGGACAACGCCCTGCTGGGAAAACAATAAGACATGAGAAAAGGGAATAAAAAAACAGGCAACAAACACATACATTATACACACCCTGCACCTATAATGGGCACAGAGTGACTAAAACATATGAGTAATCTGGGAGCCTATATAAACCTACATCATCAGTGATGTTGACTACTGTCACATGCTTCTTGGAGTTCTGGCATGGGAACCTTCTGCATTTAGTATGTGCCATAATGTGCACTGAAACCTCAATGCCTGTTCCCACCAAGTCTTGCTGCAGGTCTTTCTTTTTGTGACCCATTCAGGTAGTGTACCCACTGTTCCTTTAATTTTGTAATTGCAAACTGTGCTTTCAACTGTGTCTCAGTGCATTCACTATCTTTTTGTATCCTGTTTCTTGTTTGTGAAAGGCGATGATCTCTTCTCTTAGCTTTGTGGAACATTCTTTTGACTTATCCATATTTCTAACATGCAGTCAAACGTGACACTCAAAATAAAACCCTAGCCAGTTCAGATCTTTCAAGTGTTCCAGCTCAAGCACACCTGGTGAACTAATGAAGCCCTTGATTAGTTGCATCAGGTGTGCTTGAGACAACACCTGTTTTGCATATTTGTGCTATTGTGAGGGCTTCTATTCAGAAGACTATTTTAAGACTAGAGATGCCATTATAAGTTGCATAATCCGTTAAATTTAGGAAAATCACGTAAAGCATTTATTGTGTTGAGCTATTTCAACAGTTTTTGTTTGATTTGTTCATAGCAAACAGCTGAAAGTCTGCACACTTTGACTATAAACTTGATTTTCAAAAGGGGTTGTATAATTTTGATTACAACTATATATGTTTGTGGTCAGGACAATATTGGTGGTGGTAAGATAACATATAATTTGCATACGATAAAACATAGTTAATAACACCAGTCGGTTGTGGTGTGCCAGAACAGACAATGCAGTAGGCCTGTAATAAATGTAATAAATAGGGCCCACCTTAGAGGGTGATGTGAATAAAGTGAATGGTGGGAGGGGTAACTCGCCACACCAACAACGGTAAAGTGGGAGAGGATTGGAAGCCCTTTTAACCCCTTAAGGACCAAACTTCTGGAATAAAATGGAATCATGACGTGTCAGACATGTCATGTGTCCTTAAGGGGTTAAAGGGGACCCAAGCCCCTCCCACAATTTAAATTTGTGTTCAGGGCAATATTGCCGTGATGGTAAGATAACATATAATTCATATACATATATATATTCCATCTTCACCATGGAAGGCTCAACCCAGATTAAGTATGCAAAATGTTGGAGCCCTTATAAGGACTTTCCCAGACTATGCAATTTCAGAGAGAGCTCTCTGATTGGTTGACTTACATCTCTGATTGAGCTTGCATAGCATGTGAAAGCCATTATAATGGAACATTTTTGTTAGTTCAATAAAAAATGGTTTACAAGAAACTGTAATACTTCATTATTTTGAACCTGTAATTCAAAATACATTTAAATTTTTAAGTGAAACAAAGTCAAACTGAAAAAATGAACAAGTCAGCCATGTTTTAAAACAAGTTATTGAGACTAACATTTTAAAATGCATTTTTAATTAAATACAAAAAAAGTCAATACAAAATACAAGAAAGCACTACAGGAATATAAAGTGCAGTGAAGCAGTGGCGTCGCTAGGGGGGGGCCAGAGGGGGCCATGCCCCCCCCCACATTATGCTGTGCCCCCCCTTGTGCCCCCCCAAATGCCAGCAACCTGCTGGCCATGTGTTAAAATTATATTCCCTCGGGCTGTAACAGCCTGTTACAGCCCGAGGGAATGCAGGGCAGAGCAGCTGGAACTGTGCAGGGGGCTGTCTGTGGCCGGAGGGAGCACTGACAGGCTCCCAGGCACAGGCCCCGCCCCCAAACGAAGCCCCGCCTCCCGCTCACAAGCCCCACCCCCGCCGTTAAGCAGCAGCCCATGCTGCTGCTGGAAAGGATAGAAGATGGCTGACTCCCAGCAACAGGCTCCAGGGACAGGTAGGCTTAATGTGCTTGTGTGTGTGTGTGTGTGTGTGTGTGTGTGTGTTAGTGAGGAAGTTTGTGTGTCTGTATGTATGGACTCAGCCTCCCTACCACCCTCCCCACCCCACACCACCCTCAGCCTCAGCACCCCCACCACCCTCAGCCTCCCCACCCTCCCCAATAACCTCAGCCTCCCCAATACCCTCAGCCCCACCACCCTCCCCACCACCCTCAGCCTCAGCACCCCCCACCACCCTCAGCCTCCCCACCCTCCCCAATACCCTCAGCCCCACCACCCTCCCCACCACCCTCAGCCTCAGCACCCCCCACCACCCTCAGCCTCCCCACCCTCCCCAATAACCTCAGCCTCCCCACCCTCCCCAATACCCTCAGCCCCACCACCCTCAGCCTCAGCACCCCCCACCACCCTCAGCCTCCCCACCCTCCCCAATAACCTCAGCCTCCCCACCCTCCCCAATACCCTCAACCCCACCACCCTCAGCACCCCCCACCACCCTCAGCCTCCCCACCCTCCCCAATAACCTCAGCCTCCCCACCCTCCCCAGAAGATGGCTGACTCCCAGCAACAGGCTCCAGGGACAGGTAGGCTTAATGTGCTTGTGTGTGTGTGTGTGTGTGTGTGTGTTAGTGAGGAAGTTTGTGTGTCTGTATGTATGGACTCAGCCTCCCTACCACGCTCCCCACCCCACACCACCCTCAGCCTCAGCACCCCCACCACCCTCAGCCTCCCCACCCTCCCCAATAACCTCAGCCTCCCCAATACCTTCAGCCCCATCACCCTCCCCACCACCCTCAGCCTCAGCACCCCCCACCACCCTCAGCCTCCCCACGCTCCCCAATACCCTCAGCCCCACCACCCTCCCCAATACCCTCAGCCCCACCACCCTCAGCCTCAGCACCCCCCACCACCCTCAGCCTCCCCACCCTCCCCAATAACCTCAGCCTCCCCACCCTCCCCAATACCCTCAGCCCCACCACCCTCAGCACCCCCCACCACCCTCAGCCTCCCCACCCTCCCCAATAACCTCAGCCTCCCCACCCTCCCCAATACCCTCCCTCAGCCCCACCAGCCTAAGCCTCAGCACCCCACACCACCCTTAGCCTCAGCACCCCCCACCACCCTCAGCCTCCCCACCCTCCCACCACCCTCAGCCCCACCACCCTCCCCACCACCCTCAGCCTCACCCCCTCACCACCCTCAGCCTCACCACCCCACCAGCCTCAGCACCCCCCACCACCCTCAGCCTCAGCACCCCCCACCACCCTCAGCCTCAGCCTCACCACCCCCACCACCCTCAGCATCACCACCTCACCACCCTCAGCATCACCACCTCACCATCCTCAGCATCACCCCCCCACCCCAACCACCCGCATCACCCCCTCACCATCCTCAGCATCACCCCCCACCCCCCTCAGCCTCACTCCTCACTCCTCACCACCCTCAGCCTCACCCCCACCCCCTCAGCCTCACCCCCCCTCAGCCTCACCACCCTCACCATCAACCCCCCTCCTTCTCACATCACCCCCCTCCTTTTCACATCACATCACCCCCTCACTCTCACATCACCCCCCTCACTCTCACATCACCCCCCCCCCACTCTCACCTCACCCCCCCTCACTCTCACCTCACCCCCCCCTCACTCTCACATCACCCCCCCTCACTCTCACATCACCCCCTCACTCTCACATCACCCCCCTCACTCTCACATCACCCCCCACTCACACATCACCCTCCCTCACTCTCACATCACCCCACTCTCACATCAACCCCCCCTCACTCTCACATCAACCCCCCTCCACTCTCACATCAACCCCCCTCCACTCTCACATCAACCCCCCTCCACTCTCACATCACCCCCCTCCACTCTCACATCACCCCTCCTCCACTCTCACATCACCCCTCCTCCACTCTCACATCACCCCTCCTCCACTCTCACATCACCCCCCCTTCTCACATCACCCCCCCTCCTTCTCACATCACCCCCCTCCTTCTCACATCACCCCCCCTCCTTCTCACATCATCCCCCTCCTTCTCACATCACCCCCCTCCTTCTCACATCACCCCCCTCCTTCTCACATCACCCCCCTCCTTCTCACATCACCCCCCCTCCTTCTCACATCACCCCCGCTTCTTCTCACATCACCCCCGCTCCTTCTCACATCACCCCCGCTCACTCTCACCATCACCCCCCTCACACCATCACCCGCCATACACACAACACACTTCAGTCTCAGACAAAAACGCAAACATGCTCACAGAGACATACATTCTCACACACAAGGATACTCTCTGTCAGACACACTCTCGGCACATACACAGGTACTGTGCATCAATGTGTATATGTGACACTTTTTTGTTAGTGGGGCCTCATGTTTGAGTTACGCCTAAGGCCTCATAAAGTCTAGAGCCGCCTCTGCTCAGCAGTCTGTGTGTGTATGGACTCAGCAGTCTGTGTCTGTGTCTGTGTGTGTGTATGGACTCAGCAGTCTGTGTGTGTGTATGGACTCAGCAGTCTGTGTGTGTATGGACTCAGCAGTCTGTGTGTGTATGGACTCAGCAGTTTGTGTGTGTATGGACTCAGCAGTCTGTGTGTGTGTATGGACTCAGCAGTCTGTGTGTGTGTATGGACTCAGCAGTCTGTGTGTGTGTATGGACTCAGCAGTCTGTGTGTGTGTATGGACTCAGCAGTCTGTGTGCGTGTATGGACTCAGCAGTCTGTGTGCGTGTATGGACTCAGCAGTCTGTGTGCGTGTATGGACTCAGCAGTCTGTGTGCGTGTATGGACTCAGCAGTCTGTGTGCGTGTATGGACTCAGCAGTCTGTGTGTGTGTATGGACTCAGCAGTCTGTGTGTGTGTATGGACTCAGCAGTCTGTGTGTGTGTATGGACTCAGCAGTCTGTGTGTGTGAATGGACTCAGCAGTCTGTGTGTGTGTATGGACTCAGCAGTCTGTGTGTGTATGGACTCAGCAGTCTGTGTGTGTATGGACTCAGCAGTCTGTGTCTGTGTGTGTGTATGGACTCAGCAGTCTGTGTCTGTGTGTGTTTATGGACTCAGCAGCCTGTGTGTGTATGGACTCAGCAGTCTGTGTGTCTGTGTGTGTATGGACTCAGCAGTCTATGTGTGTGTGTATGGACTCAGCAGCAGGACCGCCATCAGGTGATTAAAGCCATAACGGTTGTCATGGGCCCGGCGGTCCTGGGGGGCCCGAACTACTCTGGCAGTCCGAGCCCCACATTCCTTATGTGCACTTATATATATCTTTTGCTATATATATGTGCACAGAGGGCCCCCTGCTACCTGTACATTGAAGAGGGGGCCCAGTAGCACACTCTGTCCTCCTTTCGAGCTGCTCTCTGTCTAACTTCCCTACGCCCTGCGGCTGCCAGCGCGTTGCCATGGGTTACAGCACGCAGACCGGTCTCGCGAGAGTTAGTCAGAGAGGAGCTGGAAAGGAAGACGGTGTGTGCTGCTGGGCCCCCTCTTCAATGTAACGCGGCTGGCTCGCTCCACCATGCCACCGGACCACCAGGGAATGCGATCTCCCCCCTCCCTGGCACAGTAAGAACCAGGGGGGGGGGGGGGGGGGATTGAAATATACACAAATAAATAAAAAAAATACTCCCCTCCCCCCTATTTTACACACACTGCATCCTTACATGTACATACTCTGCTCTACACACACTACATTCACTAAACACACTCTGCACTACACACACACACACTACATTCACTAAACGCACTCTGCACTACACACACACACACTACATTCACTAAACACACTCTGCCCTACACACACACACTACATTCACTAAACGTACTCTGCACTACACACACACTACATTCACTAAACACACTCTGCCCTACACACACACACACACTACATTCACTAAACGCACTCTGCCCTACACACACACACTACATTCACTAAACGCACTCTGCACTACACATACTCACACTACATTCACTAAACACACTCTGCACTACACATACTCACACTACATTCACTAAACACACTCTGCACTACACATACTCACACTACATTCACTAAACACACTCTGCACTCACTACAAACACTACATTTACTAAACACACTTTGCTCTACACACACTACATTCACTATACACACTTTGCACTACACATACACAAACACACACACACACTACATTCACTAAACACACTCTACACTACACATACTCACACTACATTCACTATACACTCTCTGCACTCACTACAAACACTACATTCACTAAACACACTCTGCACTACACACACACTACATTCACTAAACACACTCTGCACTACACACACACTACATTCACTAAACACACTCTGCACTACACACACACACACACTACATTCACTAAACACACTTTGCACCACACACACACACACTGCATTCACTTTACACACGTTGCACTCACTACAAACACACTACATTCACTACAAACACACTACATGCTCTACACACACTACATTTACTATGCACACTACATCCACTACAAAAACACACACTCTGCATTCACTATACACACCTACATGCACTACACACACACTCTGCATCTAATGCATGCATACAAACATTACACAGAACGTACAATCTGCATCCACTATACACACTGCATCCATGACACACATACCGCATCCACTACACACATTCTACATCCACTATACACACTGCATCCATGACACACATTCTACATCCACTATACACACACACACACACCCTTCATCCTTGTGGGCAGCTCGGGGCTGGCCCTGGAGGCCCAGATCTTGAGCTGTGTCAGGGGCCCTAAAATTTCTGATGGCAGCCCTGCTCAGCAGTCTGTGTGTGTATGGACTCAGCAGTCTGTGTGTGTATGGACTCAGCAGTCTGTGTGTGTATGGACTCAGCAGTCTGTGTGTGTATGGACTCAGCAGTCTGTGTGTGTATGGACTCAGCAGTCTGTGTGTGTATGGACTCAGCAGTCTGTGTGTGTATGGACTCAGCAGTCTGTGTGTGTATGGACTCAGCAGTCTGTGTGTGTCTATATCTAGGACTCAGCAGTCTGTGTGTGTATGGACTCAGCACTCTGTGTGTGTGTGTGTGTGGACTCAGCAGTCTGTGTGTCTGTCTGTGTGTATATGGACTCAGCAGTCTGTGTGTGTATGGACTCAGCAGTGTGTATGTCTGTGTGTGTGTGTGTATGGACTCAGCTGTGTGTGTGTTGGATTCAGCAGTCTGTGTGTAAGTGTAAAAATCAGCCTGTGTGCATTCAGCAACGTCTGTGTGTGTGTATTCAGAAGTTTCTCGGTGTTCGTATTTGTGTACTGTGTGTATGTACTCAGCAGTCTATCAATAATTACAATTTTTATTCCTGTGAGTTGTTGTGTAGGAAGGGCCCCAGTGCACTGCTTTGCCCGGGGGCCCTTAACACTGTTAAGATGGTACTGCTTGTGTGTGACAGTGAGCTTCTATTTATTGAGCATGTGTGTGTGTCCCTGAACATCTTTGTAGTGAGCCTTGTGTTTATGCAAGTGAGTTTGTCTGTAGTAAGCCTGTGTGCGAGTCAGAGAGTTTTTTGTCTGTCAGTGAGCCTATTTGCGCATGTCAGTGAGCTTGTGTGCTCACTGTACTATATATATATATATATATATATATATATATATATTGACCTGTAGGAATGGCATAAATTTTTTTTCCAGGGCTGCTTTCCAGTTTGGCTCTGCCAGCGAGTGCGCTTTACCGCTGAATCATCTGTGTGAGCTGCCGCACACTTTAGCCCTGTTACACGCATCTGGGAGCTGCTGTTGACAGGTACTTGTAGTCTAGAGATTGGGACATGAGGGATATGCTCAGCTATCTGTATAATACTATAGTGCTGTTCTCTGTATAATACAGGTCTGTGTCTGTATAATATCCTGGGACAATCAATGTTCCCTGTATAGTGCTGCTCTCTGTCTTGGGATATTATACACAAACAGACCTGTATTATACAGAGAGCAGCACTATACAGGGAGCACTGACTGTCCCAGGATATTATACACAAACAGATCTGTATTTACAGAGAGCAGCACTATACAGGGAGCACTGACTGTCCCAGGATATTATACACACAGCCATGTATTATACAGAGAGCAACACTATACAGGGAGCACTGACTGTCCCATGATATTATACACACAGCCATGTATTATACAGAGAGCAGCACTGTACAGGGAGCACTGACTGTCCCAGGATATTATACACACAGCCATGTATTATACAGAGAGCAGCACTGTACAGGGAGCGCTGAATGTCCCAATTTCTCAAATGTTGGCACTATGGCACTCTATCAAGGGAAATGTTTGTTTTTTTAATAATCCCTGGTGGAAAATAATGAATCCTCCACCAGGGATTATTTAAAAAAACAAAAAAAATATTGTGTCGGGGGCGGGGCTTAACATGCGGCAGGGGCGGGGTTAAATGTGCCCCCCTACTTTTGTCCCTGGCCCACCATGTGCCCCCCCTAAAAATGAATCCTAGAGACGCCACTGCAGTGAAGTGCTACTCACGCTATTTGGGACTGTGGCAAAGGGTCACTTACGCAAAAAGTTTTTTATGTCCTTCAGTAAATGTGAGTAGCATAGTAGGAATGCTTTTTGAATTTTGTTCCTATATTGCAGTAATCTATGCTCCTCTTTATTATAGTATTTAAATTTATTTTAACATTCTGACAATTCACGCTTTAGTAAATCACTCTGCCAGATATCCTGAAGCAAGCTCTGAACTGCTTTCAGCTAGCAAAAAAAGCTATATCTCATCTTCTAATTCACCTTCAATGGACCAGTTCAAGCTAACCTAAACTTACTTATTTACCCTGTAGCAAAGTGCTACTCTAAAAATGATTGTTATCAATACTTTCAGTTTTGACACTAGGTACATATGTCTCCCAATAAAATCAAAGAGTATTCAGGATGTCTCATTTCATAATTCCATGTTATAGTGAGGTGTATGAGATCAAAATAAACAAGTGTGGACACAAAGGATACAAAGCATTGCTTTATACAAAACATGTAACATTTTAATCTTCAATATATTTTACTATTGTGACATTACAAAAAGAAATTGCAATGTGTTGATTAAACAGGGACTTTTTAATGATTGACAAGGGAATTGCAAATTTGAGGCTATGTGTAATCCAATAAATTGTATCTTTTATCATTTTCACCAGGATAATTGAACTTTGGACAATTTATTTTATTAATTGGGTTTATTCACTAAACTGAAAACTTTAAGAGATTGGAAAGGAAGCAACAAATTCTAGGCCAAACAGACAGTACATGGTCAATCAACCATGTACACATGTGTGCTTCAGAGCTTGGGATCTAGTCAGGTTTAGCTGCACAAGCTTTCAGCAGGAGCTCAAGGGCATCAGCAACGGTCTGACTGGAGTTCTTGTCTGTGAGGAGAGTACAAATTAAAAATAAAAGGTGGGAAATACTTACATATAATAGGTAACAGTTGGGGTGCCTGAAAATTCTATGAATTGAAGCTGCTGCCCCGCACTCCATACATTTTTTATTTTATTGTCGTGAGGTAAGATCACCTGCCTATTTGAAGGTGGGTGGACTAGCTGTGATTGGTTTTAAATTTGTTTAAATACTGGCTAATGGGGCGGAACTCTGATGAGTCATGAGTTAAATCTCTAGGTGGTTTTGAGACTGGATATTTTTGGTTACAAGTTATGTCTTTTAAAAGTGATTAAAGTTACTGTTGTAAGATGTTTGTAGACTAAATAAAAGACCATGGCCTTTTTAGCCACATTTCTGAGTCTGTGTGTTTTATTCATTTGTGTGTGTGTGTATATATATATATATAACATATGGAAAAAGCTAGCACTCAAGGACTTCAATAGGTAAAAAGTAAAAAACCTTTTATTCCAGTGTGTCAAAAAAGCAGGGTCGACGTTTCAGTCCACCGTTGTGAACTTTCCTCAGGACATAAAATACATTGTACAATGTTCAGCTTAAATAAGAAAACTAACTTACCAAAACACCTTCACCTGTGTGCTGGCGTGATCCGCTCCCTTCTGCGCATGCGTGAATATCCGCTCATCCCCTTCCGGTATCAAAGTGCATCTAGATCCATCACCATAGAAACGGGTAAACAGATCGCGGAAACAGCGGTCTGATTAGACTTGCTCTTATGTTTACTTGGCAGGTAATCAGTGTCAGTACTGCAGCTAGATGTTAATAACTGCAGGGACCTAATAACACCCGGTGTAATTGTGAGTGACTTGCAGAGCCGATCGTGATATATGAGAACATGTAGAAAAATATGTGTAAAGGCATATTGATAGCATGCCATGTATAAACTATCCATGTAAATACCTATAGTATACACACCATTCAAAATATCGGTGGTAAGGTGTACTATGCTGGACACAAGGGTAACTGTAAATTTGCCCGATATATATTTGAAAGCAAACGTGTTAAACAGTGCTCATAATGTGAAAGCCTTAATGTCATTGTGACTACTTAAAGTGACATGTGCAAAAAAAAAAAACTTGGTATATATTCTATGTATATATATATATACAGACAGGAGTGGCAATTTAAAGTGACTGATGCATAAAAAAACAAACATAATCTATGTTCTATCTAATGAATATATTAATGAATATATTATAGAAGGGGAAGGCATATGGCTATCGAGGGGCGGTATGGCCAGACTATGTGACAAAGCAAACTGCCTATTAAACATATAATTAATAAAAAACTGTTATATTAAAAAGCAAATGGTTGCCTAACACACATCTATGTGAGTCCAAAAATCCTAGACTATAATTAAAGTCCTAATTACTATATGAATAATCCGGACTGGTGTATGCAGGAATAGGAACTGTATTGAATAAATAATAATTCAGTACATATCTATATGAAAAAAAACCTAGGTTGTGGTCAGCATTTCTATTATGAACTGGGATTATGTTATAGACTCACTTATCCCCATATAGGGACTGACTTATCCATTTGTGGGGACTATGTACATAAGTTACCAGGACACAAGTCCTTTGGAACAATTTATCAACAAATGATCCCCTACATGGTAATTTACAAGATCCTAAGTGGATACTCACTCTAAAAGACGTGTGTGAAAAAAATAGGCGAACCATAGTAGAAAAAAATAAATAAAATAAAATAAAAAATGACAAAATAAAGAAAGAAGAAAAAGAAAAAAGAAAGAATTAGAGTGAAAAATAAGAATATAAAATAAAAAATGAATAAAAAATGACTTATCCAAACAATTAAATACTTAAATAAAAGATATAAATGTCAATTTTTCATTGAGGCCCGATGGGGCAATTGTGTTAAGTTCCCGGATCCAAAAGGCTTCTCTTTGTAATAGTATGGTAGATCGATCCCCTCCTCTTCGTGATATTGGAATGTGATCAATGGCAATGCACTTGAGTGAAGTTAATGGGTGCTTCTGTTCAAGGAAATGCCGTGCCACCGGTTTATCAGTACTGCCGTCTCTGATCGCGGTGCGTATGCTTGAACGGTGCCCCCTTATTCTCTCGCATAATTGTGTGATCGTCTTCCCAATATAGTTTAATCCGCATGGACAGGAAAGTTTATAAATGACATGGTCAGTCTTACAAGAGATACGATGTCTAATCAGATATTTCTTCTGGGTGTGTGGATGGAGAAACGACTTAGTGGGAATAAGATGCCCACATGTCACGCATCCTAGACAACAAAAACACCCCGGGTTTAGGAATTTACTCTGATCCCGCAGATAACTCTGTTCAGGGTCAGTGCGGACTAGCAAGTCTCGCAGGTTCCTCTCCCTCTTGTAACATATCATGGGTTTATGAGAAAAAACTGTAGGCAAAATCACCCGTTAGGATGTTCCAATTGTTCTTTACTGCTTGAACTAGTTTGGTACTAGCAGAATTAAACTTCATGGGGAAGGTCAGTCTTGATGCTGTTGGTTGTTGCTGGATGTTCCCAGTGTTACCGGTCTCCAATCGTGCTTTGTGCAGAGCTGTGTCAAGTATGTGACGATTGTATCCCCTCATGAGAAATTTATTATACATAGTTTCCAATTGATGTTCGACACGTTCTGCAAGGGAGTTGTTTCGAAAAACTCGAAGAAACTGGGTATATGGTAAAGCTTTTTTGCTATGCTCAGGGTGCGCACTCGTAAAGTGGAGTATGGTGTTTCTGTCCGTAGGCTTTGAGTAGAGCTGGAATTCAATTTTGCCATTTTCGATGAAGATCTCTAAATCCAAGTATTGAACAATAGTATCGTTGATATTGGCCGTGATTTTAATAGGGCAGGGCAAACTGTTAATGTCCTTTACAAACTGTTCTGCCTCCATAATCGAGTCCTTCCAAAGGATCAAGATGTCATCAATGAAACGTACATAGTGTACAATCTGTTCCGTATATGGACATAGGATGTGTTCTTTCTCAAATGTATGCATGTATGCATTTGCATACATTGGCGCCATGGCTGCGCCCATAGACGTGCCTGAGCATTGCATATACCATCGAGTTTCGAATCTGAAATAGTTAAGTTGTAAGGTAAGCATGAGTAACTCCATAGCAAACTCTATAGGGGGGGCTTGGTAAAAAGGTGACTCCAGCAATATTTGTCTCATAGCCTCTATGCCTTCCTCATGGGGGATGGAAGTGTAGAGGCTCTGGACATCTAATGTAATTAACACCAAGTTTGTGGGAATCTGTTTGATTTCTTTCAATCTGTTGATCAAATCCTGTGTGTCCTTAATACATGTGGGAAGATGTTCAACCGGATCTTTGAATAAGAAGTCAAGGTACTTAGCAATAGGTTCTAGGACCCCATCAATAGCCGATACTATCGGGCGTCCCGGCGGGGACTGCAGACTCTTGTGTATTTTAGGAAGTGAGTATATGATTGGTGTTCTTGGGTTACTTTTTTTCAGAAAGTTAAATAACTCCAGATCTATACATCCTGCTCGTAGTCCTGTGACTAGAGTATCTTCAATTTTGCGCATCACTTCAATAGTTGGATCATGATTCAAGGGGGTGTATGTGTTGCGGTCTGTGAGTTGTCTGTTTATTTCAGATGCATAATCATCGTAATTAAGGAGCACAATACCTCCTCCCTTGTCTGCTGGTCTCAATACAATAGATGGATCTTTGGATAGTCCTTGTATAAGTTTGTGTTGGACTTTAGACATATTGCTGTGTCTAACTCGATGTTCCTTTAGAATGTTGTCCGTATTAGTCTTTATATTCGTCATAAAGGTCCTAATAGTAGGGTGACTTGGTGGAGGGTCAAAGGAACTCTTGACTTTAAATTTGGATGTTTGATACGTCCCTTCTGGTTGCTTATTGCCTTTCTCAAAAAATTCTTTAAGCCGAAGGTTTCTGCCAAATTTTAACATTTCCACTTGCCATTGAAATTTGTTAGGTTTGGAGGTGGGGATAAAAGAAAGTCCTTTGCTCAGGATGTCCAATTCCGGGTTTGTCAGCTCTCTGTCAGAAAGGTTAAATACCGGAGTTAGGGTCGGATTGGAGGTTTCCCTCCTTGACCAATGTGGGAACCCTTTTTGGCCTCGCCGAGTATTGCCTCGTTTGGATTTCTGTTTTTGCTCCTTGTTACTGTGCCCTGCGTGTCTTTGGGGCTCCCTGGTGCTAAAAAATGGGTAGGTTTTTGAGTTTGAATATTTTCCTGTTCAGAGCCTGATTCGCCTGATGTAATATCGATTGTATTGATATTAGGCTTAACAAAGCGTCTTGGTCTAGGACGTCTATCACCGGAGAGCCACTTGTACACCTGGTGATCTTTGTAGTCCTGCTGGACTCTCTCTTGTTTCTGTCTTTTAAATTTGATTAACTGATTTTTGTATCTCAGGCATTCTTCTGCCAATTTTAACTTCAGGGTTACGCCTTCTTGTGAGTTCAAAAGGATTGCATGTTGACTTTCTAACTCCAGTATCTTCTTGCTGATGTCCTGTAGATCATCCCTCACGTCCTTGATGATAACTAGCATGAGGTCTAATGAGTATTTGTTTAAAACAGCTGTCCAATCTTTGCATACATGTGCTTTAAGACGACCAATGGTGGGGATGTTATTCACCCTAAATCCTCGTGGGATATGTTTAGCACGGTGGTAGTCTGAGAGGAATAATCCGTGTAAATCCAGGTCAATTGCCTTCTTTTTCAATTTTAATAGTTGGAAATATACATCTCTCACCGTGGTGGTATTGGGTAAATCATCTGTTGTAACGTCCCACAGGATCTCTTTAGTTTCTTCCTCCGTGAATTGGAGTGTCTGGTGTAATTGTGAGTGACTTGCAGAGCCGATCGTGATATATGAGAACATGTAGAAAAATATGTGTAAAGGCATATGAATGTGTGTATACTATAGGTATTTACATGGATAGTTTATACATGGCATGCTATCAATATGCCTTTACACATATTTTTCTACATGTTCTCATATATCACGATCGGCTCTGCAAGTCACTCACAATTACACCGGGTGTTATTAGGTCCCTGCAGTTATTAACATCTAGCTGCAGTACTGACACTGATTACCTGCCAAGTAAACATAAGAGCAAGTCTAATCAGACCACTGTTTCCGCGATCTGTTTACCCGTTTCTATGGTGATGGATCTAGATGCACTTTGATACCGGAAGGGGATGAGCGGATATTCACGCATGCGCAGAAGGGAGCGGATCACGCCAGCACACAGGTGAAGGTGTTTTGGTAAGTTAGTTTTCTTATTTAAGCTGAACATTGTACAATGTATTTTATGTCCTGAGGAAAGTTCACAACGGTGGACTGAAACGTCGACCCTGCTTTTTTGACACACTGGAATAAAAGGTTTTTTACTTTTTACCTATTGAAGTCCTTGAGTGCTAGCTTTTTCCATATGTTGTATACTTGTGCAGCTGAGCACCGGGCATAACACTGAGGGAAGGCTGGAGTGCAACTCCCATCATTTTTGTATATATATATATATATATATATATATATATATATATGTTCTGTTGTTTTATTTATGTATGTGTTAGAATTAACCCCTGCAGTGCACATGCTGAAATTGAAAAAAATATTTTACTCACTTTTTTTCTAGGTCTGCTACTGTAGGGTTGAATTTGCATTTCCATTGTCACTCATCAAAAATTATTTGTTCAGTAAATTATTCCAATTTAATCTTAATAGGTTTGTCGGACGTACCTAGTATGTCGGACGTACCTAGTATGTCCGCAGTCCTTAAGGAGTTAAGCTTCCCAATATGACTTAAAGGGAGTGAGATCTTGGCAACAAATTTAGTGAAAACCTTGTATTATTCCATATCTCATATAAAGGGCACATCATGATGCCTTACTTATTGGGAAGCTCATATAAAGCTCCTAATGAGATGATAATTGGTTGCTCAACATCCATGCATTCCCTTCTGTCTCTCCGGTCTGCTGTGGATTTTGCTCTATGTTGCTTTATGCTTTATATTTTTTGGACCTGTCCCACTCTAATCTAATTTTTGGAAGCAGGTTAAAACAATGGTGGGTCACACTACTTGTTTTCTCTTGTCCTTTTCCCTGGAAATATTTTTGATAGACATGTACCCTGATCAGGGGTGGACTTCAGGGCCCCCGGGCAAAATAAATCAAGGGCCCCCTACAGGCCCCACCCATGCTCCACAGCAAGCGCCACCCTTGTCCCGCCTCCAGCCACACCCTACACAATCTTTAGGCAGAAGGAACAAAAGTGCAATTATCCCTTCGAGGCCCCTAGTAGAGATTACAATTGAGGGCTAATGGGCCATGGAGTGGGGTCTTTCTAGCAGAGGCCATCTCAGCGTCCATTAGATAGCCTCTACTGGAAACAGTCGCCTCCAGGCCCCAGTAGAGATTACAATTGACAGCTACTGGGCCATGGAGGGGGGGTCATCCTAGCAGAGGCTATCTCAGTGTCCTTTAGAGAGTGTGTTAGAAAGAATCTCCTCCAGGCCCCATTAGAGACTACAATGGAGTATAATGGGGCCTGCAGGGGGGTCTCTCCAACACACTGGTTCCTATTCACAATATAGCAACACAACATAGCTCGCTGATACCTAGGCCAAGTTGGCTCCTCTTACCTTAATTACTGTTGCTGGCTGGCAGTCTGTGGGCTTGCTAGAAGGCTGTGGGCTTGCTGGCTGCGGCTGGCAGGCTGTGGCTTGCTGGCTACTGATGGCAGGCTGTGGGCTTGCTGGCTGCGGCTGGCAGGCTGTGGCTTGCTGGCTTGGGGCTGGCAGGCTGTGGCTTGCTGGCTACGACTGGCAGGCTGTGGGCTTGCTGGCTGTACTGGCCTGTGCCTGGCTGCTGGCCTGGCTGGCCAATGGGTTAACTGGATGGCTACTGGCCAGCCTGTAGGCTGGCTGGCTGGCTACTGGGGCACTTGTAGATTATTTAAAGAAATAATCAATGCACAATAACCACTACTGCTCTGTGTAGTGGTTATGGTGCCAGGAGGGCCGGGACCCCCTCCCAGAGTAAGTAGTCAAACCGTTTAAGAACAGTTTGACAACTTACCTGGGGTCTGCTGGGATATGGGGCTGTAGTAGGGTATAGGAGCAGTGGTGCAATGTGTGAAAGGTTCAGTGTGTGTGTGGGGGTTGTAGTGTGTGAATGTGTAGGGTGTGTGGTGCAATGTCTGTATGAGGGGGCTGTGTATGTGTGTGGCAATGTTAGTATGGGGGGCTGTGTATGGGGGTCTGTGTGTGTATGGGTGGGCAGTGTATGTGTGTGTGTGAGGCAATGTGTGTAAATGTGTATGGTGTGTGTGGGGGCAGTGTGTGAATGTGTATGGTGTGTGTGGGGGCAGTGTGTGAATGTGTATGGTATGTGTGTGGGGGCAGTGTGTTTATGGGGCTTGAGTTCACTCTCACCACTGTGACCAGGGATTGAGTTCACTCTCAATCCCTGGTGGTCACAGTGTTGAGAGTGAACTCTAGCCCGTAGCTCCAGGGCTAGAGTTAACTCTCGCGAGAACCGGAGCGCGGCAACGCTCTGTGCTCGCGCAAGAAAGACCCAGAGGAGCTGCAGGCTGAGCTCCCGGGTCCTCTCTTCCTCCCTCCCCTGCTGGCTGCCTGCACGGTGCCTGCGGACCGGGGAGAGGGATCGTCCGGCAGGGGAGGGGCAATTGCGCCATTGCCCCCTGGATCCACCAGTGATATATACAGCCCCACTGTGTGCCTTTTTGTCTCCCCCCAGTCCATCTGTATGTTTCTTTCTCCCCCTCACTGCTCCTCTGTGTCCATGTCTCCCCTCTCCTTACCAGTCTCTCTTACCCCTCTACCTCTTTCTCCCCCTCCCCTTGTGTGTCTCTCTCTTCCCCTGTGTCTCTTTCTCCCCCACATCTCTCTTCCTCTCTGTCTCTTTCTCCCCCCTCCACCATCTCTCTATCCCCCCTCTTTCTCCCCTGTGTCTCATTCTTCCCCGTCTGTCTCTCTGTCTTCCCCTCTGTCTCTTTCTCCCTCCTCCCCCTGCGTCTCTCTCTATTCTCCCACTGTCTGTTTCTCCCCTCTTCTCCTGCCTCTATCTATCCCCCCTGTTTTATTCCCCCCTATCTATTCCCCCTCTCTGTTTTATTCCCCCCCATCTATTACCCCTCTCTGTTTTATTCCCCCTCTCTGTTTAATTCCCCCTATCTATTCCCCCTCTCTGTTTTATTCCCCCCTATCGATTCCCCCTCTCTGTTTTATTCCCCCACCCCTATCTATTCCCCCTCTCTGTTTTATTCCCCCATCTATTCCCCCTCTCTGCTTTTTTCCCCCCTATCTATTCACCCTCTCTGTTTTATTCCCCCCTCCCCCCTATTTTATACCCCCCCGTTTTATTGCCCCCCTTCCCCTGTTTTATCCCCCCCTATCAACCCCCTCTCTGTTTTATTCCCTCTCTCCCCCCGATTTATTCCCCCCTCCCCCTGTTTTATTCCCCCCTCCTGTTTTATTCCCCCTCTCTGTTTTATTCCCCCCTCTCCCCCCCTGTTTTATTGCCCCCCCTCCCCCTATTTTATCCCCCTCTGTTTTATTGCCCCCCTCACCCTGTTGTATTCCCCCCTCACCTTGTTTTATTGCCCCTCCCCCTGTTTTATTTCCCCCCTCCCCCTGTTTTATTGCCCCCCTCCCCCTGTTTTATCCCCCTCTTTTATTGCTCCCCCTCCCCCTGTTTTATTCCCCCCCTGTTTTATCCCCACCCTCCCCCTGTTTTATTGCCCCCTCCCCCTGTTTTATTGCCCCCTCCTCCTGTTTTATCCCCCCCTGTTTTATTGCCCCCTCCCCCTGTTTTATCCCCCCGTCTTATCCCCCCCGTTTTATTGCCCCCTCCCCCTGTTTTATCCCCCCTGTTTTATTCCCCCCTGTTTTATCCCCCCCTGTTTTATCTCCGCCCCCTGTTTTATCCCCCCCTGTTTTATCCCCCCCTGTTTTATCCCCCCCTGTTTTATCGCCCCCTCCCCCTGTTTTATCCCCCCCTGTTTTATCCCCCCCCCGCCCTGTTTAGTCCTACCCCTCCATTTACCAGAATTCTGAGGGGGCCGGCCGCGTTATACGCTGGAGCCGCTTGTGGGAACCGCAAAGGAGCATGAGTGAGAGAGACACATGCTCCTCCCTCCTCCCGTCCTCAGTGTCAGTGACAGCCAGAACAGGAATGCCGCCGGACCGCCCGGCGGCTCCAGCGAATAACGCGGCCGGCCCCCTCAGAGTGTGTGCCACCGGACCGGCCACCCGGTGGCACCCTGATGACGCGGCCCCGGTGGGCCAATCCGGTCCTGCCGCCGGGCCCCCTGATGGCGACCTTGGCGGCGGGCCCCCCTCCCGGCCGGGCCCTCGGAACCATAGGCAGGGTATTCCAAGGGAAAGGAGCCACCCGCGAGAGGTCCTGTAAGCATGAGTTGGCTGTACGGGAGCGAGCAGCAGACAGGAGAAGATCATGGGCAGAGCAGAGAGACCGAGAAGGAGCATACCTGCAGTTTTAGAGAGATTGTGTTTTAAAAAGCGGGAGGACATCCAATCAGAGATGGAAGAAAGGGAAGCAGTGACACGTTGCAGGACGGCAGGAGAGAGGTCCGGGGAGGAGAGGTATATGTGAGTGTCATCAGCTTACAGGTGGTATTGGAATCCAAATGTGGTAATAAGTTTGTCAAGAGAGGTAGTATAAAGAGAAAATAGAAGGGGACCAAGTACAGAGCCTTGGGGGACTCCAACAAAAGTAGGACGAAGGGAGGAGGTATCATTAGAAAAGGAGACAATGAATGAGTGTTGGGAGAGATAGGAGGAAAACCAAGAGAGGACAGTGTCACAGAGACCGAGTGATTGAAGAGTTTGGAGAAGGAGAACATGGTCAACAATGTCAAAGGCAGCAGAGAGGTTAAGAAGAATTAGTACACACGTGTTTGGGAAACCACAAGGATAGCCGGTCTTAGGCACTACAGACAGATCTCCAAAATAGATTTACCAATGTATGCACATTTGAACCTGACAGCAAGTAACAAGCCTCAAGACTCATGGTATAGCATCCAGAGTCTCAATCCATTTACCTCAAATATTGTATTTTCTAGGGTTAATGAAGAATGTTGAGACAATTTAAAACTTGCTCATTATAATCTGATTTTTAAAAATGTATCATTTAAATGATTGGCCTGGTTTTTATATTCTTTTATATCCGTGCAATTTATTCTTAGACTGTCGAATTGTCCTTTTGTGATATTACGAAACCAAGATCTATAATGACAACTTTTAAGATCAATAAAACTATTGACATCTACCGTTTAAAAAAATCTCCTACTTTTAAAATGATCTTCTTTTATGAAAACTTCTAGGTCTAAAAAATTAAGACTGGATTTGCTAATAGCATGAGCAAGCTGAATATTCCAATTATTCCATTTAAATTCTAGGAGGGAATTTTCACTTCCTCTCCGGATGATAAACATATCATGAATTTATCACTTGGAGAGGACCAAATTTTCCCCATTTCCATATTTGGGAAAGACATACTGACTTTCCCAATATCACATAAATAAATAGGCTTAACTTGGGGCAAACTTAGTCCCCATCGCTGTACCCATGCACTGCAAATAAAAATCTCCTTTGAACCAGAAGAAATTATTTTCAAAAATCATATGCATTCCATCCAAAATAAAATCTATCTGTACTTTGGATAGTACTTTGTACTTCTCCTGCTTCTTCTTAAAAAAAAAAAAAAAATCATGACAGCCTCACATCCTTTATTATGTTGAGTACTGGTGTAGAGAATTTTTGTCACAGGAAGCCAAAATAACATTTTCTTCCCATTTAAAATTCTCTAGAATTTGTAAGAGCCTGAGGGTATCTTTTAAATATGATGGACATATTTTACCAATCTGTGTAGAAAATTAGTATTGAGACAAGGGTGAGAGAAGTGAACCAATACCCAAGACAACTGGGCATCCAGGCAGGTTTTCCTTATTTTTATGTGCCTTGTGTAAAATGAAAATAATATAAATTCTCTGACATTTAACACTTAACATTTAAAAAATGGTATTCCTTCCTATTTAAAATCCCTGTAAACCTGGTAGTTTATCTCATTGCAGCTAAACTCAAGATACAGGCAATTGCCCAGAGCACTTGCCTTGCAAAGTCTTCTCTGGTATTG
Source organism: Pelobates fuscus (assembly GCF_036172605.1). Taxonomy (NCBI): domain Eukaryota; kingdom Metazoa; phylum Chordata; class Amphibia; order Anura; family Pelobatidae; genus Pelobates; species Pelobates fuscus. The sequence continues at coordinate 144,155,299 of NC_086318.1, forward strand.
GGAAGACTGTAATTTGACAGCCCCAGAATATCTGGGCTGGGGAAAAAATGGAGGGCTTGCCAAGACTGCTTGAAAGAGATGTGCACCATTTGAAAACTGTTTTTATATATAACCCCAATGAAAAAAAGGCATAATTAAATGCATGCATGTTTTCATTGGGAGTAAATATACTAAACAGATTTTTTTTTATATTTATTTTTATTATTTGAACAGTGTTGAGTCCCTTTAAGCCTCCCTAACAATATAAACTAAGACATTTTTTTTTAATTTTGATCTCACGCACATCAGCATAGCATGAATTTATGAAATAAGGCGTTCTGATATCTATTTGCTTTTATTGGGAGACTTGAAATCTACCAACAATAACTAAAGTTATTGAGTAATACCTGAAGTATAACAGCTTATAATAGCTGAAACTATAAATCATTGCAGCCCTGTTAGAGTTGCCACAGGGTAAATAAGTAAGTTTAGAGTAGTTTGTGCTGGTCCAGTGAAGGAGTCTTAGAAGATAATTACAATTAATTGCTAAAAGCAGTCCAGAGTTTACTTAACCCCTTAAGGACAGAGCTTCAGAAGCTTGTCTTTCACTTAATGACAACGGCATTTTTTGCTGTTTGCGTTCAACTGCAATTTGCATTTGACTAATTTATTGCGCCGATGCATATTATATACCGGTTTTTAACCCCTTAAGGACACATGACATGTGTGACATGTCATGATTCCCTTTTATTCCAGAAGTTTGGTCCTTAAGGGGTTAAAGGACAGAAAGGGCTTTAATTTGATGTAACATATATATACATAAATGCTTATTTATTATAAAAAATACAGAAAAATGCACAAAAAAAAGAAAAAATTTGAGTTGTTTTTTTTACAGTTTTTGCAATAATAATGTGTGCACAATTAGTGCAGGTTAAGGAAAGTAATTAACAATAAATTCATTTAGTTGTTCTGATTTACAGAATATATAATGTGTCTGGGATTTTAAGTTTTTTTGGGTAGTTACAGGTCACAAAGCACAAAGAGTAAAATAAACTTTTAATGTGGAGCGATTTTAGAATTTGGTATGTTTGTCTTGTAAGCTTAATAGCCATAAAAGAAAACAAAATTGCCACACAAAAGTATATATTTATATAAAGTAGACACCACAGGCTATTTACCTAAGGTTGTTTTGACACTTTCTACGTAGCCATTTCACTGCCAACCTCTGCTAAATATTGGAGTAAAGTTGTATTTTTGGGGGGTTTTGGCACACAAACTTATAACAAACAACTTCTCATGTGTATTTTGTAAAGTTGGTGTGTGCTATTCCTGTACAAAGGTTTATTTTGTATTCAGTTACATCTGCTGAGTAACATGACACCCCCATTGTATGTCTTTGGCACTATTTTGTGAAGCTACAGTGCCATATAGGAGACCTGTCCTTTTCAGTATTCACAGTGGAATTTTGAGAGACGGATTTAATGAGCCTATGCTTCCATTTGGGGTATTATAGTAGTTTGACTGTTCAAAAAAAAACCACAAAGGCCTACCATTTGTAAAAGTAGACATTCCAGGGTATCTCATAAGGTGCATATTGTGCCTTAACATACCCCCATTATTTCACCAATATATGACAAAGTATGTGGTATTTTTGCTGGGCATTATGTATATTTTATATGTGCCACTAAGTTCAAAACCCCCAAATTATGCTCAGCTAAGTCTTCTGAGTAAAAAGACACCCCCAATGAATGTCTTTGGCACTATTTCGTGAAGCTACAGTACCATATAGGAGACCAAGCCATATCAGTTTTTTACCGAACTTTGAATTTTGACGCAGGGCCTATGTGCAATTTCCAAGCATCTTTGCAGGTTTTAAATTCAAATTACCCCACAAAGGCCTACCATTTCTTAAAGTAGACACCCCAGGGTATTTCAAAAGGCATATTTTGAACCTTAGTATGGGATCATTTTTCCGCTAGCTTGTACCAGGTGTAGTGGTAATAAGCGTTTTTTCTGCCTTTTTGACACACAAAGTGAGTTTGCACAGTATATTTTGCAAACCTTATGTGTGCTACCACTGTATAATACTTCATATGTTGCTCAGCTATGTGATCTGAGTACAGCAATACCCCCGTATGAACCTTTGCCAGGTATATGTGGATGTTGAAGGGGCACATTTGAGACGCAGCCATTCAGTTTTTTTTCTAACTTTGAAGTTTTATGCTGTGTCCATGTTCCAATTTGGAGTAGTTTAGATGGTTGGTTATTGAAACTTCCCCACAAACACATACTATTTATTAAAGAATACACCCATTTAAAAGGCATATTTTGAACCTTGGCGTGGGATCATTTTTTCTCTAGTTTGTTCCAGGTGTAGTGGTAATTAGTGATGTTGCGAACACGAAATTTTCAGTTCGCGAACGGGAACTTCCGCAAACGTTCGCGAACCGGCGAACCAGGCGAACCGCCATTGACTTCAATGGACAGGCGAATTTTAAAACCCACAGGGACTGTTTCTGGCCACAATAGTGATGGAAAAGTTGTTTGAAGGGGACTAACACCTTGACTGTGGCATGCCGGAGGGGGATTCATGGCAAAACTCCCATGGAAAATTACACAGTTGATGCAGAGTCTGGTTTTAATCCATAAAAGGCAGAAATCACCTAACATTCCAAAATCGCAATGGATATGGATTGACACCTGACATATGACATATTGACACCTTGACATATGGATTGACACCTTGACATATGGATTGACACATTGACATATGGATTGACACCTGTCCTCAGAGACCCTGATACACACTGACACAGAGCAGAATAGGGACTGTTCCCCCTACATAGGGTCACTTGGCAGATATGGATTGACACCTGACCTCAAAGCCCCTGATACACACTGATACAGAGCAGAATAGAGACTGTTCCCCGTCCTCAAAGCCCCTGATACACACTGACAAAGAGCAGAATAGAGACTGTTCCCCGTCCTCAAAGCCCATGATACACACTGACAAAGAGCAGAATAGAGACTGTTCCCCCTACATAGGGTCACTTGGCAGATATGGATTGACACCTGTCCTCAAAGCCCCTGATACACACTGACACAGAGCAGAATAGAGACTGTTCCCCGTCCTCAGAGACCATGATACACACTGACACAGAGCAGAATAGAGACCGGGGGTCTAGTAGCGTGGACACCCAGCACAGGTCGTTCTCCTTCAGCCATTTTATACGAGGGTCCCTAAACAGGCACGACAGCATGAAAGACCCCATTTGCACAAGGTTGGATGCCGAGCTACTCATTTCCCGTTCCTCCTCCTCACACAGAGCAGAATAGGGACTGTTCCCCGTCCTCAAAGCCCCTGATACACACTGACAAAGAGCAGAATAGAGACTGTTCCCCCTACATAGGATCACTTGGCAGATATGGCGTGGTCGTGGGAGGAGGAGGGTGACTTTCACCTCTTCCCCTGTTAGATTCCCATTGTGCTGTGACATCACCCTTATACGCTGTGTAAAGCATACTTTTTAATTTATTTAGCAAATGCTGCATCCTTTCCGACTTGTTGTAATTCGGTAACATTTCCGCCACTTTCTGCTTATACCGGGGGTCTAGTAGTGTGGACACCCAGTACAGGTCGTTCTCCTTCAGCCTTTTTATACGAGGGTCCCTCAACAGGCACGACAGCATGAAACCATTTGCACAAGGTTGGTTGCCGAGCTACTCATTTCCCGTTCCTCCTCCTCAGTGATGTCAATGAAGGTATGTTCTTCCCCCCAGCCACATACAACACCACAGGTACCAGATAGGTGACAACGAGCACCCTGGGATGCCTGTTGTGGTTGGTCTTCCTCCTCCTTCTCAAAGCCACATACCTCCTCTAACTCCTCTTCCTCACAATCCTCTTCCAGCGTTGCTGCAGGTCCAGCAAGCGATGCTGATAAGGCTGTTTCTGGTGGTGATGGTCTTCCTCTTCCTCTTCACGCTCATCTACGGCCTGATCCAGCACTCTTCGCAGGGCACGCTCCAGGAAGAAAACAAATGGTATGATGTCGCTGATGGTGCCTTCGGTGTGAATGACTAGGTTTTTCACCTCCTCAAAAGGACGCATGAGCCTACAGGCATTGCGCATGAGCGTCCAGTAACGTGGCAAAAAAATTCCCAGCTCCCCAGAGGCTGTCCTAGCACCGCGGTCATACAAATATTCATTAACGGCTTTTTCTTGTTGGAGCAGGCGGTCGAACATTAGGAGTGTTGAATTCCAACGTGTCAGGTTGTCGCAAATCAAGCGCCTCACTGGCATGTTGTTTCGACGCTGGATATCGGCAAAGTGCGCCATGGCCGTGTAGGAACGCCTGAAATGGCCACACAGCTTCCTGGCCTGCTTCAGGACGTCCTGTAAGCCTGTGTACTTATGCACAAAGCGTTGTACGATCAGATTACACACATGTGCCATGCACGGCACATGTGTCAACTTGCCCACCTTCAATGCCACCAACAAATTTTTTCCGTTGTCACAAACCACTTTGCCGATATCCAGTTGCTGCGGAGTCAGCCACTTTTCCATCTGTGTGTTCAGGGCAGACAGGAGTGCTTGTCCGGTGTGACTCTCTGCTTTCAAGCAAGTCAAACCCAAGACGGCGTGACACTGCCGTATCCGGGATGTGGAATAGTACCTGGGGAGCTGGGGGGTGCCGTTGATGTGGACCAAGATGCAGCAGCAGAAGAGGACTCAGCCGAGGAGGTTATGGAAGAGGATGGAGTAGGAGGAGTAGAGGAGGTGGCAGCAGGCCTGCCTGCAAGTCGTGGCGGTGTCACCAACTCCTCTGCAGAGCCACGCATTCCATGCTTGGCAGCCGTCAGTAGGTTTACCCAATACGCAGTGTAGGTGATATACCTGCCCTGACCATGCTTTGCAGACCAGGTATCAGTGGTCAGATGGACCCTTGCCCCAACACTGTGTGCCAGACATGCCATTACTTCCTTTTGCACAATCGAGTACAGGTTGGGGATTGCCTTTTGTGAAAAGAAATTTCGGTACCTTCCACTGCGGTGTCCCAATAGCTACAAATTTTTTGAACGCCTCAGACTCCACCAGCTTGTATGGTAATAGCTGGCGGGCTAATAGTTCAGACAAGCCAGCTGTCAGACACTGGGCAAGGGGGTGACTTTCTGACATTGGCTTCTTACGCTCAAACATGTCCTTGACAGACACCTGACTGTGGGCAGATGAGCGGGAACTGCTCAAGGTGGGAAACGGAGTGGCGTTTGGTTGAGAGGGGGCAAGGAGGACAGCAGTGGTTGAGGTGGCTGAAGATGCTGGACCAGGAGGAGGATGGTGGCTTTGAGTTTCCGTGCTGCTTGTACTCATGTGTTGATCCCATAGGCGTTTTGTGATGTGCGATCATGTGCCTACGCAAAGCAGTTGTACCTAGGTGGGTGTTGGACTTCCCACGACTCAGTTTCTTTTGGCACAGGTTGCAAATGGCATCGCTGTTGTCAGAGGCAGACACACAAAAAAAATGCCACACTGCTGAGCTCTGCAATGACGGCATTCTGGTGGTGGACACAGCATGCGTTGATTGGCGTGCTGTCGGGCTGACCCAGGGTGCCGATGCATGCTGTCTGACTGTGCCACTAGCTCCTTGCGATGACCTCCCCCTGCTTCCAACTCATCTCCTCCTCCTCCTCTCTGTCTCCCCATCTGAACTTTCATCCTGTTCTTCTTCTTGCCGAGCAGGCACCCACGTGACATCCATGGACGCATCGTCATCATCAACCGCTTCACTTGTATCTGACAACTCAGCAAAGGAAGCAGCAGCGGGTACAACATCATCATCATCACACCGTACGTCCATGTGTGTAATGCTGCCTGTCTGAGACATATCCCTGTTATCTACATCCTCTGGCAATAATGGTTGCGCATCACTCATTTCTTCAAACGGATGTGTGAATAACTCCTCTGACATACCAAGTGAAGCGGCTGTGGTGCTAGTTTTGGTGGTGGCGGCAGGTGGGTGAGTGGTATCTTGAGAGGTGCCCGAAGCTAAGCTGGAGGAGGATGGTGCGTCAAGGTTCCGAGCGGAAGCTGTAGAAGATTGGGTGTCCTGTGTTAGCCAGTCAACTATGTCCTCAGAACTTTTCAAGTTCAGGGTACGTGGCCTCTGAAAACTGGGCATTATTCTAGGGCCAAAGGGAATCACAGCACCACGACCACGGTGGCCCCTGCGGGGTGGCCTGCCTCTGCCTGTCATTTTTTTTGGATTAGTGGTACTATGCGTGCAAGCTACTGTGAGACCAGATATGAGTGGCACTGTGCAGTGGCAGAGGTTGGCAGAGTACACGCTGTAGGCCTGACACCCGCTTGAAGACAACTAACTGCTATTCATTCTATAACAGTGAAAAAAGTTTTTTTCTTTTTTAAGGCACGCTATAGTCACACCAGATATGAGTGGCAAAGTGCACTTGCTGAGGTTGTCAGAGTACACGCTGAAGGCCTGACACCCGCTTGAAGACAACTAACTGCTATTCAATCTATAACAGTGAAAAAAGTTTTTTGTTTTTAAATGTCAAGCTTAAGCTATTGTGACACCAGATATGAGTGGTGGCACTGGGCAAGTGGGCACAGTATCCACTGTGAGCCTGACACAGAAGCTGGCAGACAACTAACTGCTATTCAATCTATTAGAGTGAAAAAAAATGTTCTTTTTAAATGTCAAGCTTAAGCTATTGTGACACCAGATATGAGTGGTGGCACTGGGCAAGTGGGCACAGTATTCACTGTGAGCCTGACACAGAAGCTGGCAGGCAGGCAACTGCAATTACATTACACAAAAAAAAAAAAGAAAAAGCAGACTGATGTTCTAGCCCTAAAAAGGGCTTTTTGGGATGCTGTTCTTACAGCAGAGATCAGATGAGTCCTTCAGGACTGTAGTGGACACTGAATACCCTAGCCTAGCTATCAATTTCCCTATCTAATGAGCAGCAGCTACACTTTCCCTCCTCTATCTAAGAATGCAGCTTCAGAATGAATCTAAAATGGATGCTGTACAGGAGGTGGGAGGTTCTGGAAGGGAGGGTCTGCTGCTAATTTGCTGGAATGTGTCTGCTGACCGTGAGGCACAAGGTCAAAGTTTGCTCAATGCTGACGAATAGGGGTCGGATCGAACCGCGCATGTGTTCACCCGCCGTGGCAAACGCGAACACGCTATGTTCGCCAGGAACTATTCGCCATCGGCTCCCCTCTATATACAGCGTAACATGGCTCCCCTCTATATACAGAGTAACATGGCTCCCCTCTATTTACAGTGTAAACATGGCTCCTCTCTATATACAGAGTAACATGGTTCCCCTCTATATACAGTGTAAACATGGCTCCTCTCTATATACAGAGTAACATGGCTCCCCTCTATATACAGAGTAACATGGCTCCCCTCTATATACAGTGTAAACATGGCTCCTCTCTATATACTGTGTAAACATGGCTCCCTCTATATACAGAGTAACATGGCTCCCCTCTATATACAGAGTAAAATGGCTCCCTCTATATACAGTGTAAAATGGCTCCCCTCTATATACAGAGTAACATGGCTCCCCTCTATATACAGTGTAAACATGGCTCCCCTCTATATACAGTGTAAACATGACTCCTCTCTATATACAGAGTAACATGGCTCCCTCTATATACAGTGTAAACATGGCTCCTCTCTATATACAGAGTAACATGGCTCACCTCTATATACAGTGTAACATGGCTCCCCTCTATATACAGTGTAACATGGCTCCCCTCTATATACCGTGTAAACATGGCTCCCTCTACATACAGAGTAACATGGCTCCTGAGCTGCGGGTGGGGGCCCTATAAAAGAATAATGGGGGGGATCTACTGTCCTCCCCCCCAGCCCCCACCCCTGCGCGGCGGGTGGGGGCCCTAAGTTACAATAAGGGGGGGTACCTACTGTCCTCCCCCCCGGCCCCCACCCCTGAGTGGTGGGTGGGGGCCCTAAAAAACAAAAGTTGGGGACCTACTTTCCCCTCCGGCCCCCACCCCTGAGCGGCGGGTGGGGGCCCTAAATGAAAATCCCCCCCATCAAAGGTGACTAGAGGTCCCCAAGCCCCTAGTCACCCACCCCCCACCCAAATAAAAAAGCCCCTACCTACCCCCTCACCCTAAAAAATAGTAAGGGAGGAATAAAATTACTACCCTGTAAAGTAAAATCTTTTTTCTAAAATCTTCATTTTTCAGCCCCAAAAAAGGCCAAATGAAAAGCCATCATACCCGTCGAACTCAAAAATAAAATAAAAAACCCGAGCGCAAAAAAAAATTCCTGACGAAAAAGAAAAAACCCGACGCTCAAAAAATTAATCCATCTTCACCCATGGAGGGCTCCGCGCAGACTGAGCTCTGCAGGGCGGGGGAAGGCCACAGGGACTTCACCTACCCTGAATATAGATCGAGGCAGAAAATACAGATTAATAAATAGGTAATCTGGGGGATTTAGGGGCATTTGGGGGTGACTAAGGGGTCAGTTGGATATAGTGGAGGCGGGGGGGGGGGGTTAAAAAAAAAACGGGATTCAGCATGATAGTGCCGCTTTAAATTAAAACATTTTCTTAAATTATCTAAATGTAGATATATATACTCACGCACTGCTTAATATAACGTATTCACTATGACGTCAGCTTAAGCCTGTTTAAATTCAAAGATGTTCTTAAATTGTCTAAGCCTGTCTAAACACTACCAAGTTGTTGAATCTGACTGACAAACCTCATAATAATTTAACATATAAAATGTGCATGTATTAACATATACCCTATTGTTACAATTGTTACTTGAAAAGCATGAGGAATGCCATTGGGGTACCACATGCTCATTTGTTATACCTCCATGCACTACAAAAATAAAGAATAATTTAAAAAAAAAAAAAAAAAAAAAAAAATGTATGCAGCTTCCGAATGAATCTAAATTGTATGCTGTCTAGGAGGTGGGAAGGTCTGGGAGGGAAGGTCTGCTGCTGATTGGCTGGAATGTGTCTGCTGACTGTGAGGTACAGGGTAAAAGTTTACTCAATGATGACGAATAGGGGGCAGACCGAACATCGCATATGTTCGCCATCCGTGGCGAACGCGGACATGCGATGTTCGCCAGGAACTATTCGCCAGCGAACCATTCGCCAGCGAACCGTTCGGGACATCACTATTTATGAGGCATTTAGTTTTAAGGATTTATAGGGTTAAGGGAACTTTATGGATTTCAAGGTGCTGTATACTACCAAAATTCAACCTGAAGCCCCATTGGTTAAGGATGTCAACACATGGTGGAGCTCCAATTCATTAATTGTGGAAAGAAAGTCAATCCACAGTCTGTTTTTCCACCAGTCCATTGGCACTAACTCCTCATTGGGGTGTGAGGGTTAGACAATAATAGGGCAGCAAGTGTCCTTTTTTATTCCATTTAAGAATGTGACATAAACTTTGAGTAACAGTAATGCCAGTTTGGGACCGGGCATCTCCTTGTTCACCCACCTCATAAAGAAAATGAATGCCTTCCTGGAAAACATGCAATTAGGTTTCTGGTGGCACTCTTGATATTGATGTAGCAGTAGTGGAAGGAGGCTGAAAGATCTACTCAAAGCTCATCTGAGTGAACAAATTACCCTGAACTGATGCTAGCTTCCTTGTGTGATCCTTGTACTAAGGGGAAAGTAGAACCTCACCCTGCCTGGCTGAGTCTTACAATATTACTATGCCTGCTATGCTACAGTTTTTTTTTCAAACGGTCGGGTGGTCACTGACACAGACTGAATGTGTGGGAAAACTTTTTTGTCAGGGTGGAAGGGGTGAGTGGGATGTCAATTTCTCACTGACTTTTTCCTTCCATTTTTGATGAATAGAATTTTTTTAAAAGTATTCCTGCTCACCATTTATCATTAATAGAGGATAGCAGTAGGAAAGCAATTACGATCAGTCATTATTAAAGTTCTCTCGCTTACAATTTTTTTAAATACTGATAAAATAATTTAATTTTGTAAACTTAAAATTGGTATTCCAAAATGGCTGATTTTGCATAGTCATTAGGCTAGGCCAGATGTAGTGGACTACATTTTCCCTGATGCTTTGCCCTCTTTTGGATGAAGTGGTTTTACCAAAACAAAAGTTTCTACTGTGCACGAACCTACTTAGCAGTGGTGTACGTGGTTCGTGCATGAATACATTTTACCTTATCTATTGAGTAATTATACCTCAATCTCTTTAGAATGCAAGCTCAAATGTAATCACCACCTTCTGTTTATGTCCAACTTGTATTGTTGAAACCAGTTTATCAAGTTTGATAAAGGCTCTTGTGTGAGCTGAAACATTGTGATTCTCAAACAAATCTAGCTTGGACTGCATTCCAGACTTCATGCAGAGTCCGTCCTACTGTTGTGTCTGTGAGTATACCTTGGGCTTGTTGCACTCAGGAAGTCCTCACTGAGAGTGCCTACTCAATTTTGTATGTACATTCCCATACCCACTTTCATCATGGTATGGGCTAATAACAGGGCCGGTGTAAGGAATTCTGCTGCCCTAGGCAAAGATCCATTTTGCCTACCCCTCATGAGATAGCTCCCTAGTGTCACAAGTTTATTAATGAAACTCTAAAAGGACACATTCCACTGTCTACATAGATATGCCCCCGAAGAAAATATACTTTTTTTTTTGCAAGCCCTGCAATCTATCATTGAGAAGCCTCTGTGCTGGAGCCGCAGTTGTGTGCATGCACAACCAATTACAGGTTTCCTATCTTTCCCATTGAGCTCTAGTCCAGGTCATTGAGAAAGGGAGAAGGCAGGCGCATGCTAATACATCACGTCTCCCTCTTCTGTTAGCTCTGTGGAACTAAAGGAAGTGGAAGAAAACCTTCCTAGCTATGTGATAGACGGGGATGGGGGGGGGGGGGGGGGGTGCTAAAAGGTCCGAATTCTATTGAATTCAGACATTTTATAAACTGTCAAGAAAATGGCAAACTCCAGACATATAAAGCACTTCATAAAGCTGAAATACTTTGTGTGTGAAGGATTCCTCTCTTAGCAAACTAGTATCTATACACTCACTTTCTCATAATCTTTTCCTTTGTTTTTTTTCCTTCACTTGCACTCTCCATCTTTGCTGACTTCTTTAAATAACTTTTCTTTTTGTTGTTGTTAGTGTCTCTTACCCTTTTCATAGTGTCCCCTGTGCGTTGTTTTCTAAATGGGTCTAATCATTAAATGGTGAGTTGATAAAACAAAAAGTTGGAAAAAGTCTCTGTGATGGACCGCCTGCCACCCCAACTGGGTGCCTCTGTCAAACGATGCCCCTAGTGCTCGCCAAGGACCATCAGCACCACACTCAACACCATAACCAACGCAGATCCCGCGAACCGCCACAGCTTGGTTGGGGTCTTGCCGTCTTCCACCCACTCTAGACCCAAGACCAGGGTCGAGATTCCAGTAGGTAGACCTCTCTTAAATCCAGAGAGCAGGAACAAGAATGGCTCTTACAAGAGCTGGTGATTATACTCTGCGACTATGTGATGTGGCCCTTTAAGAACATTATTGGGGCTTATGGACTTTCATTGGACTGGTGCTAGGCCTTTAAGCACATTTTTGGGACATGTGCAAAATTGGGACAATGCCCCTCTAAGACCCAGCGTCCCCAGACTTGGTTAAAGTACTTTATTCATGGCTTCTTTACACTTGGTTCAGTAAATGGGGCTTACTGAACCAAGTACCACACAGGCAGACCACCCAGAAGTGGAAGTGTGCAGGCAATTTACCTCCCAGGCTGGGAGCCTGCTGTTGGTAAATTGCCGACCGCTTTGTGGCCGCAGTTCGTGCAAATGAACACGTGGCGGCGGCCTATTTAATTTGGTCGAATGTGGTCAGCGGTGTGTGCCACTTAATCTATGTAATCGAAATCGGCTACACATTTAGACGAACACCGCTGACCTGTACCTTCTTCTCCACTTCGACAATGCGGCTGGAGACTAAGTCCCATTCGAAGATTCGAACGCTTGTTCGAATGGGACTTAGTCATTTTTTCAGTGTAAAATAGACTGACCGACTAACTTTTGAACTACTGGACGGATCTTTATGATTTTTGAGTATGTTTATATTTAAAGGATGCTGATTTTTATGAAGATTGGATATGTGGTCTTAAAGTTACAGTGTATGTGTAAAACTGTATATTTTCTGCCTGTGATAATTAAGTTAGTCTATTGTGTTTAGATAATTGTATCACAGGCAGAGGGGAGGATTTCTGCTGGGATGAATGGGGGTGGTTTACTTTATTGTATGTGTTGTAATGTTTTTATTGGTTGTTCTTAAAACCCTGTGGGTGGTCCTATGTAGGGAAAACCTGTATAAAAGAAAGCCCTTTGGTGCTAATTAAAACAGTTCTTCTTGACCCTCAACACGTAGTCTTGTCTCGGAGGGGACAGCTATACTCACACTGGGGATTACTATGCTCTGCATATTACCCTGAGCTTTAATCACTTAGCTCTTTTAAGAGCTTGTTCCTGATACGCTCTCCTGGAGGAGAGGTCTTCCCCACATGGTCCTGGAGGACAGAAGTTGATCCAGGGTGGACAGAAGATGGCGAGACTCCAGTTAAGCTACGGCAGTTGTGGAGTCTGCGGTGGTTGTGGTGTCCAGTGCGGTGCTTGTGGTGCTTGGCACAGGCTAGGAAGCGTCCATCAATGGAAGGTACTCTGTCGGAGTACAGGGAGATCCGTTACAATATATATATATATATATATATATATATATATATATAGCGTACATTGGGTAACGGAGATATAGGGCCCGGGCACATAGTGGATTACAAATACAGAGGCAAGGAGTCTGGGCCCCACAGGACCACCAAGCTATTGACAACTGTCATGATTGTCAACCCCAGATGGCGGCACTGCACACAAACATTGTCTAAAATATACACACTTCCTAATATATACACACTCACTGTCTAATAGAAACATACACTGTCTAAGGCAACAAAGAAATTCCCAGGCACTCAGAGTATTAAAGCTGCAGGAAGATTTAATGAAACAAAAAAAGGCAGCAACGTTTCGACCTTTTAAGAGGTCTTTTTCAAGCGTGTTGGGATTGCTGGTCCTGTTCTCGACCACCGGTGGCTGCTGGGATTGTGTGCGGTTACTATAATCATCTTTGCAACATACACTGTCTAATACACACACTGTCTAATAGACACACACTGCCTAATACATACACACACTGTCTACTAGACACTAACACTGCCTAATACATACACACACTGTCTACTAGACACTAACACTGCCTAATACATATACACACATTGTCTAATAGACACATGCATTATCTAATACACACACACATACTGTGTAACAGACACACACACAGTGCCTAAGACATACACACACTGTCTAATAGACATTAACACTGCCGAATACATACACACACTGTTTAACAGACACACACACTGCCTAATACATACACACTGTCTAATAGACAATAACACTCCCTAATACACACACTGTCTAACAGACACACACAATGCCTAATACATACACACACTGTCTAACAGACACACACACACACACTAACAGACACACACACAGTGCCTAAGACATACACATAATGTCTAACAGACACTAACACTGCCTAATACATACACACACTGTTTAACAGACACACACACTGCCTAATACATACACACACTATCTAATAGACACACACTGCCTAATACATACACACACTGTCTAATAGACAATAACACTGTGTAATACAAACACACACACTGTCTAATACATACACACACAGACACTGTCTAACAGACACACACAAACACAGCAAGCTGTCACATACTCGGGTGGGGGCTGTTGGCACTAGCAGCAGCCCATCCAGTCTGTGTAGTACCTCCAGTGCAGTCATGCTTCCAGTTTCTCTATGTGGTTCAGGAACAGGACAGGGGGCAGGAAATGGATGATCTCTGCCCTCCTCTTCAAAAGCCTTGGTGTTTGGATGTATGGTCTTGGAAGGAGTGGGCAAAGGCAGGTGCGAGGAGGTGGAGCTAAAATCGTTAGGGTGGGGATGGTGGGATTAGCTATGGGAGGCGGGGTTAATATTTTGTGGGCGGATAATATTGCTAGCGACAGCAAAGCATTACAAGAGCGGAGCAGTGAGGGGAGGGTGCTCCCGGCAGATCTGTCACGGGGGAGGTGGCACACGCCCTACATAACTTTACGGTGGGTTATGATTATTACAACATCTGCGGGTGCCCCCTGTTAAACAACACCCTATGCCACTGCCTAACTGGCCTAATGGAAGCGTTGGCCCTGGCTAATAACACAGAGCAAACCAAACCATATGATATGGGATGAGAGGATATAAATGTCAAATTTTCCATCTTAATACAAGACCAGAGGAATAATCTGGTACTAAATAGCATACTCTGCCGAGCTTCCCCTACCTATCCCTTGCATGTCCTGGGTATCTACTTTGGATACAAAGGTCAGTACTTGGACTTTATGTGGGGAGGAGTGAGGCTATGATGTAACAACTCCACCCCTCTCATTGACACCAGACTTCAGGTGGTAGACGATAAGTATAAAAGAACAATAGGTGATAATTATCAAAGTGTTCTGTTTTAAAAAGTGGTATAAAGTTCTGAATGTGGGCAATCACTGTGGAAACTATTGAAAACCATCACTTTGCCTTGAGACTCCTCCCCTTTTTGCACCACTTTTTTTTTTTTTTAAATGGAACACTTTGATAAATATCTCCATTGTGCTTCTGGCTGTTTGTTTGTGAGTAGTGTGTAGATATGCATGCATGCCTTTATATGGCAGTTTGTGTGTGAACCTATATGTGTGGCTGTAAGTAAGCTGCATGAAAGTGAGTATGTACATGCATTAGGAGATACACTGGAGTACATTGGGAGATGAACTGGGAACATTGGAGAGAGTTACAGGGGAGAAATGTAGATACATTAACTGGATGAGAAGTAAGGGTAGGGGGGGCAGCATTATACCACTGGACCCAAGAAGTACAGTGCCATGAGTCAGTCCTGATAAACAGTCATGTACTGCGGCATAACACTATCTCGTGTGCATTTGTGTGTACTGCTGTGAAAAGTTTAATTGTCTTTGTTAAGGACACACTGCATCATGTGACCTCAAGTTTTCGAGTATATATGGAAGGTGAAATTAGTAATGAAAGTCTGATGAAGGTTTGTTGACCAAAACTTAATTCTCTTGTATTATATGGCGTGGTACTAATAAAGTACACCTTGCTACTGGAACCTGCTTGCGAGAGTCACTTGCTGTATTCAGTAGTCCTCTTTATTCTCTTCTTAAATATACTTTCATGTGCCTTCTTCCTATATCCTTGAACCGCACTCCACCTCTGTGAATCTTACTTATCCTGTTTATTTCACAGAGTCCTGCCTTATTTCACTCCTCACGTTTTGCTCCGCCCCTGATTTTGCTTAGCTCCACCCCCACTTTACCTCCATGCGGCCAGTTGAGCTGCTCTTAGCGTGTGTGAGCTGTTCTGGCCGCCCGGCACCCTAACTACCATGGGGCACTGTGCATCCGTACAGCTCACACAGCCCCCTCCAGCCCCCAGACCATGGTCATGGCACCCCCCACTTTGGTGGCACCTGGGGCAGACCAGCCCCTCCGCTCCTCCCTTAGTACGCCACTGCCCAACACTTATTTTCGTAATAGTGAGAGGAAAACAATTATTACGTCTGCAAAGTCTAGTAAGTGTATGTCTTTATTTCAAGGTAGTATTTATATGCTAAAAATATTTGAAGTGTTTACAAAATTGAAATATTAGTAATGTGTCATTGTGTATTGTGTTATAAAGCATTAAAATGGAATTTGAGCAGAGGCTCAGAAGCTGACCAAATACAGAAGAAATCATCTTTATAGTCACAATAGCTAAGTAAGATCCTGATTCAAGAACATCTTCTCATAATGTATATACAAATGTTGAGATCTAAAGTAAAAGTGCTCTCATAGTGCTGTAACTTATGCTATATATTGTATGGTTAGAAGAGGTGTAAATAAAGTGTGTTGTTACTTGTTCCTTTTCCTCCTGATGCCGATTGGGCCTCTGATGTGAACGATAGAAGGAGTACGACTGGATACTGTTTTAGTCTAACCAAGAATGGTCCACTGATTGCATGGAAGTCAAAGAAACAGACCACAGTAGCTTTATCTACGTGTGAAGCTGAATACATGGCATTGGCTGCAACTACACAGGAAAGTTAGTACCTTGTACAGTTACTCAAAAGAATGGACAATGGGTGTCACTATGAACCAATACAAATCTTTGGGGACAATCAAGATTCAATAGCCCTTTCAAAGAATCATGTTTGCCGTCAGAGATGCAAACATATTGATATCAAGTACCACTTCATTAGATCAGTTATCAGTGAAGGTAAATTGTTTTTGACTATTGTTCAACTGACAAAATGGTAGCAGATGTTATGACTAAGCCTGCAACAAACTCCAAGTTAGAAACGTTTTTGAGTTATATATTCAGAATGTAAGTTATGTAATATATAAATATGCAAAATGACAAACGTGAGAATAAGTGGGGGTGTTGAGATCTAAACTAAAAATGCTCTCATAGTGCTGTAACCTATGTATTGTATGGTTAGAAGAGGTGTAAATAACGTTTGTTGTTACTCATTCCTTTTCCTCCTGAAACAGGATGCAGAAGCTGAGTTGTTGTTACAATAAAGACACAGAAGCAAGAAGTACCTGTGTGGTTTTTCCCTCCATTTTTATATAAGGTTATTCTTATATACCCGGTTATTCTACCCTTATAATCAAAATGGCAACAACACACTTCAGTAATATGTATAGTAGTTTTAAATAGGATTTCTCAAACACACCAATAGAGGGGTCAATATGAATTCAAACAACACAATGACAGCAGTGAAAGAACAGAGGACTAAGCAGGAAAGCAACACAGTCTCTGCTGAATCTGACTGAGGGGCCATATTTCACCAGTTAAGAGGAAGGACATTTTTTAAAAGACATAATATCAGAATGCAATGGAACACTGCGCAGTGAAATAGGGAGAGACACTGAGGAAGACTAAAAGGAACACAGGGAGAAGGGATGAAATATTTTGGTGGTTCAGAAAAGTGGGTGAAACCTAGGGTAAAGAGAAACAGAATAGATATACAAATGGAGATAAGTGTGGCAAAGCATGTCAGAAGGGGGCAGTTATACACAAAAGGTAGAGAGGAGGATAAGGCACACAAATGAGAATAAACAAATTGAAACAGCATATACTGGCACTCAAAATGCACATGTAATAGAGAGAGTGTGCACAAGAGGAATGTAAAATATACAGGAATGCAATATGTGTATGAAAAAAGCAAGGTATCCTAAATATATTTTGGATCCTGTAATGAATGATGGTTGCCCTGGAGAAGGTTCTTACTTGGTCAGACTCTAAGAAGTTCTCTTCCTATGTAATCTATCAAAGATTTATAAGGCGAAGTGACATTATATATAGAAAGGTATTGGGTACTATAGCTATATAGGGATGGGGTGTCGTAAGAATATTTTAGCTGGATAGAAACGAGAAAGCATGGAAACATTGTGGCTGATGAAGATAGAATAGAGTATTTTATAATTACGAGAGAACAATGGAAGAGGGCGTGAAGGCTCTTGAGCGGAGTCATCACTAAGTGAAGGGAAAACTGACAATGGGAAAAGTGTATACTTAGTCCAGTCCTAGAAACACTGGCACTAAACACACTTATACATAAATATATACAAAACTGGGATACAGCTAGGTTCTAAAATGTAATATAAATATATAAATGTGGAATATGGCAGTTATAGATTGCACACACAAGATGGAAATTCAAGGAGCGCCTTAAAGCCTTATCACTACATTTTGGTATAATATATACTGTCCCTCCATTTAGACCACCTATATGGTGGATTGGTTTGAATTTATTTTGTTTATTTTATAATTTTTTAGATTCCATTCAGTATGTATATATTTTTATATTATTCACTTTCACCCTTGTCATTGATATAGGGCAGTTTTTCATGGTGATAAATCAATCTCCCCCTCTTTATTACATTTGTCTTTCTATATCTCCATATGAATTAAATACATGCCATGCTGTTTTTTTACTTGAAGTTCTTATCATTCCATCAGCTGGACTGCTTAATGGCAGTTCCTGCGTATTTGGAACACATGTTGCCATAGAGATGGAAAGCAAACGGCATTCAAGAACTTTAAACCGGAACCAGAAATACCTTGTGGAACGCAAGTGCCGTCCTGTGGAACGCATGCTGAATTTACTCAGCGAATTGACGGGAAATTAAACCAGCGATTAGAAACAACTGTGAAGAAAACCAATGAGGACCTATGAGGAGAGCTTGGCTCCCCATCAGTTGGATTTGATTGGTACAGAATTTAATTAATTTCGAGGATCCTCCAATCAACATTATGGACCGGTACTATTTAAATGGGACTAAGGGGGAGTCGAGATTATGCATGATTGATTTTATTCATTGCTGTTTATTCATATCTCTGAGGAAGTCCATCTTGAATGGACGAAATGCGTTAGATTTTATTTTTAACATTTGTTATTTGAATTTTGTTTTAATACGTTTATGTACTATTCTATTTGTGACTAATAAGAGATATTATTTTAATCTGATCCCTGACTCCATCCTCCGAAGTTCCTGTGCTTGCTGAACATCCATTTCGGTCCAAGGTGGAGAGTGGATCACTGCAGACTTGTTTGGGCTTTAAGGCACTTCTTGAATTTCCATCTTGTAAGTGCAATCTATAACTGCCGTATTCCACATTTATAACTATACATCACTATGTACTGTTTATTTTTGCATTTTAGAGTCTTGCTGTATCCTAGTTTTGTATATATTTATCAATCTTATCAGAGGCGCTGTTGGGGAGCTGTTTTTTGCCGAACTAAGTTAAGTACTATTTTTTCTACCAATTACCTGTTTGATCTTAGGGTGGAGCACCTTTTTCACTAAACACACTTATGACATAAGACCTAAATCACCCATCTTCCAAGGCTCTTAGAGAAGATATCAGATTTTACTTAGCAATAGCTGCTTTTACATTGCACCTACACCCAGTAGATTTCTTGTGCTTCTATGTGCCTCATTTTATACATCTAATAGCGTCACCAGTTCATGTAAAGTAATACAAATCCGTTTTTTTTATTGTCAGTTCACATCGCTTATTATGGTTACAATCATTTATGTGCTCTCAGCATCTGACTATAAATTTTATACACGGTATACAAGACAGAAGATTGACAGGCCAAATGGACTGGTAACAGGGTCGCAACACTCTCCAGTTGCTGAATGATGTTTTCCTCTCTACAAAAAAAAAAGAGAAAGCAAACTGAGCATTGAAAGGAGGAGAGTTTGCTTTCCTTACTTCAGGCAGAGGAAAGGAGTGTGTCTGAGACAGTACAGAACGTTCTTATAGAACAATGTCAGGCACACTCCACTCTTTCCAGTTGAGGTCACATAATTGATGCCTTACTTTAACCCTTTTTTGTTGTATGAGGAAATAGCAGCATTTATTAGAAATAATCAGATTTGTGTTCCCTTAGGATGCAAGGTGTTAAATTTGTCATGGTTAACTCATATCAGCCTGATTAAGTTTGGACAAACTTGTTATTTGTCTCCATTAGGTCAGTCTTGCTATTCTTCTTTTGTAGGTTTGGGACCTACGGAACTGACAAGTTGAATTCCTGAAAATGGCTTGCAGATGATGGATGGCTGCAATGTAATTTCCTGAGAGTACCTATTGTCAAAGTATTTTGCATTTGGAACAAAGCACTAACTGGAAAATGTATAAATAACTTATCAATAATAACTTAAATTTGTTTTGTTTCTTTTTTTAATTTTAAAGGTGAATAAATCACAAAACACAATTACTTTTCTCAGAAATGAAACAATGCATGCATGTAGATAAAATGTAAGTCCAGCAGTAAGCTAATAATTTCAAAAATGTAAAGAGATCACATTATTAATTTTATAATGTTTTATACTCTACTTTTAGTTTTAGCACACACATTCTGATTTCAAGACTTTTTAAAAATAACAAATTCACTGCTTTCACAAAAAAATGCAAAAGATGGCCAAAATTAGCGTTCAAATTAGTTTTTTTCATTTTTCACACACAAACAAACATGAATGCCAGTGTTTATGACTAAGTGGCTACTATAAAAAGCCTGGACGGACCCCATTTGTAATACCTTGGGTTGTCTACTTTTTCAAATGGTATGCCGTCATGGGGGTATTTCTCATTCCTGGGCTACCGTACAATCTCAAAGGCAACATTATCAGTCTGGCAAATTTCAATGTTTATAAACTGAAAAATGTGATGTGCTCTAGTTTAGCCTGTAACTTTCCAAAGCACCATAAAACCTGTACATGGGTGAAGTCAGTTGAGCTAAGCTCCCTAAGCTCCACCTCCTGATGTTACGTGAGTTTAGGGAGCTATCGGTGAAGGGGAAGTCAGACGGCAGAGACAGGAGAGCTGTGTTGGAAGTTTGGAGGACCTCGAGACAAACAGTTACCCGGTCTGCGGACAGAGAGTCAAGGGCTGAAGCTTTCGGGATGATCCCCTTGTATGCTGTATACAGACAGTTGGTGAAAGAGATTGGGCAAGTTGGACCATGGTATCGGAGGGAGGAGGGCATGGAAAGAAATAGTGAATATATCTAACCTAAAGGGTTAAAGCCCTCTCTCACTAAAGACTATAAAAAGAAAAGGTTAAATAACCTGAACAAATCACAAGCTAAGGACAGGGGGACTACAGAAAAAAGAGGATAAGGGAGATAAATAAAACCCAAGCTAAAGACAGAAAGAAGGGGAGAAGGGAGAAGGGCTGGAGGGAGAAGAGAAGAAGGAATAAAAAGAAGAAAACCATAAAAACAAATTAAAACAAGATTGAAATCCCACCTCTCATAACACACTCAGACAGAGAAAGGAAAGAAAAAAAAAGTAAATTCTTAAAGGAATATACACATATTTTTTGTTTAATATTATATAAACATATTATTATTATTTTCTTTTTATTTGTTGGTATATACTGAAATACCATATCGTTTAGTATGGCTACCAAAAAGCCATCAATAAAAAAAATATAAAGACACATCAAAGGAGCCAGAAAAAAAAATCAGAAAAAAGACTCTCAGGAAATTGCAAAAAAAATAAATCTTACTGGATGAAACAAACCGAATAAATGAAGATAATCAAAATAACCCTGTTCTCTCCACAAAATTTCTTACAAGAATATTTTGATAAACAATTACTACATATAAAAACTGCAGTAAAAAAAGAGCACAGAAAAACTGCAACAAGAGATACAAGTAATCAAAGAAAAAGTAGAAACAATTGAATTAAATATACAAAAATAATGTAAAAATAATATCAATCATCTAGAATACAAAAACTTGAAATAAGATTAAACGGCGTGGAGGACAGATCCAGAAGAGGGATTCTCAGAATAAGAAATATACCAGAAACCATAAATCAAGAAAATCTGAATAAATATCTAATCAATATGTTTAAATCCATGGGAGCTTCAATCGAAGGTCAAAAAACAACATTTGAGAGATTGCACCGTATAACCAAACCAAAACATCTACCACTGAATATTCCAAGAGATGTAATTGTCCAAGGTGCTTGATCCAAGGAGACATCTGACTGCTATTTTGGGGTCAAGAAGGATTTCTTTCCTAGTTTGCTGAAAAATTAGAAGCGCTTCAGACTAGGTTTTTTGCCTTCTTTTGGATCAACAGCAAAAACATATGTGAGGAAGTCTGAATTTGATGGGCGCAAGTCTCTTTTCAGCTATGTAACTAAGACCAGAATCTTTTGGAAGGACTCAATTGTTCAGTTTGAACATGCTTTAAAATTAACTGAGTGGGTAAAATCAAATAATATAGAATAACTTAGTATCCTTTTATAAATAATATAACTTTTAAAGAGGAGGAAAAGAAGGACATTTCTGACATCTCACATACTTATTGATGTCGGATCAGGTTTATAGAGGTGTATAGGTTTTTATTTAGTAATTTTTTTGTTTAAGGGAGAAAGAGGAATATATGGTTGTCAAATATAGCAATTAAAGCACTAACTACTCTAATAATTTCAATGCTTATAATTAAAAGGGTGATTCTAAATAATTAATAATCTTACAAGGGGCACCATAAATAGAAAAATCACAAAAGACTCAAAAAATGTATAGATTCACAGGATATGAAAATTAAATATTTTATAAGATATTGTAATTAAATGGTTTTATTTAAATTTTAACATGAAATATAATTTCTAGTTATTACATTTGATGGTAAATGGTTAAATATCACCGTAAGACATCCGTTTAAAATAGGATAGGAGATACTATTAATGTGACATAATTGAACAGTTGAGATATAGAGGCTAAATCTAAGATCTAAGTATAACAAAATAATGACTAAAAACAAAACCGTAGAATGCAAACACTTTAATCAAAAATACAAATTGATAATGTACCACAGATTTTCTTTTTCTCTTGCTTTCTGTTTAATATAATATACTATATACCTGATGGGTCTGAAGACTGACCCTTTGTTCGATGGCTCCATACTCTACCAGACGCCTTTATAAGAGGCATAAACATCGCTCCAGATCAAAAGAAAGGAGAATTTCTTTCCTTTTCTTTGTTCTTTCGATCAAATTTCACTTTACCTTCTATGAATAGAGTTTTTTTTTTTTAAATTGTATGGAATGATTGTGTATTTATGTTTATTTGTTGTCTTAAAATGTACAATATGTGATTAATATGCAGCTATCTGGGA
This sequence comes from Pelobates fuscus, assembly GCF_036172605.1. Lineage (NCBI taxonomy): Eukaryota > Metazoa > Chordata > Amphibia > Anura > Pelobatidae > Pelobates > Pelobates fuscus. Next base: position 144,178,150 of record NC_086318.1, read on the forward strand.
TTGGGGGTTTTACAAAAATCACCTACAGTTAAAATATTATCGGTCAATGTCCAATGTCTCAATTCTACATATAAAAAGGTCAACAGTGTATAGATATTTGAAAAAACACAGAGTTGATAATGCCTTTTTGGAGGAGACACACTGGAGACATGACAACAAAATTACATTTAAAGGAAAAGATTTCCCAGTGCTTCTACATGCTTCAAATGAAGGTAAAAAGGAGGGCAGAGCTTGCCACTGAATGAGAGCAGATGCATTTCCTCGCGGCTCCTGACGTTCTGTGACTATCTGGATCAAACTATCCATTTGGCTGCCCATACAGAAGGGAGAACCACCAAACCTGTCTTGTGGTAACCCTCTGCACAGATGGATGCCCTTCTTTCAAGCCCCAATGGTGAAAAAACTATGGAGGCCTGCAGCCTACTTCTCACCGGCTCTCACTGGGTTGAACTTCCTCCTAAACAGAGCGACAGCACACGACCTCTGCCATACGACTGAAGTGGCCCAATCTACACAGCCAGACAGCTCCCAGACTATAGGACTCAGACAATGTCCACCGCAGCCCAAAATGGCTGTCTTGGAAGGCACTGAAACCTCCAGCCCCAGCAGCCCCGCAGAATTATCAGACCCACCTCAGCAACCAACGGAGGCACTAACCTCCTCCTGAAAACTCCCGGAGGGAGTGGAATTAGCCACCAAGCAGGATATCCAAAGATTCCTCCTGGACATTAAGTCAATGCTCGGAGCTGATACAGCAGTATTTAAAGAAGATGTTAAAGCGGTCACTGAGAGGGTTCATGCCTCCAAAGAGACCTCAGGGGTGATCTGTCCAATATGCATGACTCCCTCAGATGCGTTGAATCCTCCCAACTGGACCTCACGGCCCAGATGATATCCCCCTTGAGGAATTGCCACACCTGCTGAGGAGCTTTATGGCCACATTATAACCTCCACCCTTGGCCAGAAAGCTGACACTCGATGGGACATACCGCTTATCAAAGTCCCCAACTGCTCCTCCTAACGTGGCACGGGATACTATCATCCGCTGCGCTCAAGGGTCATATAATGGCTGCTCTACGAGACACAACATTACTCTTATTCGAAAACGCTCATCTCACATTTTATAACGACCTCACCAGAGCGACACTTCAATGGAGAAGATCCCTGAATTTGGTGAGCGGACGACTGAAATACATCGAACTGACCTACCGATGGGGGTCCCCAAGGTCCCTGTATGTGACCCAATGTGGAACTGTGCATTAGACATGTGCAATTTGTTTCGGTCCGAATATGAATTTGGACGAATTTTGGGCAATTCGGACATTCGGGTCCTTCCGAATGTCCGAATTGCCAAAGTGCCGAATTGCCGAAGTGCCGAATTGCCGAGGTCCCGAAGTTCCTAAATTACCAAATTTCCGAAGTGTCGAAGTGCTGAAGTGCTGAAGCACAGTATTGCCTAAGTACTAATATACTTACCCAGTGAAAGAAGAAGAATGTTACATTGTATTTTAAATAAAAAGTATACAAACATAGCCAGGATTCAGCTGTAAGCATTTGCAACACTTACATCAATCAAGTAACATACATTCATATAAAATGTAAGTTACTTGGCCAGTCAGTGAAATGACAGGAATGAATAAGTAGATAACTCCCTAATTCCCACGGTATTAGGGAGCTATCTACTAAAAGGCTGAAAGGCCCTTCCCGAGCCCCCACCCGCGCTTTTAAACTAAAGGGGGGACCAATTGCCACCCCCTCAGCCCCCACCCCTGAGCGGCGGGTGGGGCCCCTAATGTAAAATAATGGGGGGGGAACCTACTGTCCTCCCCCCGGACCCCCACCCCTGAGCGGCGGGTGGGGGCCCTAAATCAGAATATGGGGGACCTTATGTCCTCCCCCCTGGCCCCCACCACTGAGCGGTGGGTGGGGGCCCTAAATACTAATAGGGGGGACCTAATGTCCTCCCCCCTGGCCCCCACCCCTGAGCAGTGGGTGGGGGCCCTGCAGTAAAATAAGGGGGGAGCCTAGTGTCCTCCCCCTGGCCCCCACCCCTGAGCGGTGGGTGGGGGCCCTAAATACTAATAGGGGGGACCTAATGTCCTCCCCCTGGCCCCCACTCCTGAGCAGTGGGTGGGGGCCCTGCAGTAAAATAAGGGGGGACCTAGTGTCCTCCCCCTGACCCCCACCCCTGAGCGGTGGGTGGGGGCCCTAAATACTGATAGGGGGGGACCTAATGTCCTCACCCCTGGCCCCCACCCCTGAGCGGTGGGTGGGGGCCCTACAGTAAAATAAGGGGGGGACCCAATGTCCTCCCCCCTGGCCCCCACCCTTGAGTGGTGGGTGGGGGCCCTACAGTAAAATAAGGGGGGGGACCTAATGTCCTCCCTCCGGCCCCCACCCCTGAGCGGCGGGTGAGGGCCCTAAAAAAAATGTCCCCCCAGGTGACTAGTGGTCCCCAAACCCCTAGTCACCCCCTCCCCTACAAAAAAATTAACCCCCACCTACCCCCCTCACCCTAAAACTAATGAGGGGGGGACCTTTAACTATGTACCTGTAAAAAAAAAGCAACTTACCATTCGATGTTTTCTTTCTTCTAAAATCTTCTTTTTTCAGCCCCAAAAAGGCCAAATAAAAAACCATAATAACCGACGCAATGTAAAAAACAAACAAAAAAAAACGAGCGCAAAAACAAAAAATCCTTCTTCACCCGGCGAGGGCTCCGCGCAGACTGAGCTCTGCAGGGCGGGGGAAGGCTTATAAAGCCTTGCCCCGCCCTGCAATTAGGCTCAGAGCACTCTGATTGGTGGGTTCAAGCCATCCAATCAGAGTGCTCTGACAGGTAAATGAAGAGACTGACAGGTAAGTCTCTACATTTACCTGTCACAGCACTCTGATTTGTTGGTTTGAAATCCACCAATCAGAGTGCTCTGTGTCATTTTACACAGTGTGGGAAAGTTCTTTGGAATTTTCCCACGTTGTGTAATTTGACTCATAACTCTCTGATTGGTTACTTAATCCACCAATCACAGAGTTATGAGTCAAAGAAGAAGGATAATTTTTTGGGGGGAGGGGAAGGGGGTGACTAGGGGTTTGGGGACCCCTAGTCACCTGGGGGGGACATTTTATTTAGGGCCCATAACTGCTGCTCATGGGTGGGGGCCGGGGGAAGAGGACAATAGGTCCCCCATTGGTATTTAGGGCCCCCACCTGACGCTCAGGGGTGGGGGCCAGGGTGAGGACATTAGGTCCCCCCCTTATAAGTATTTAGGGCCCCCACCCACCGCTCAGAGGTGGGGGCCAGGGGGGAGGACATTAGGTCCACTCCCCCTTATAAGTATTTAGGGCCCCCACCCATCGCTCAGGGGTGGGGGCCAGGGGGTAAGACATAAGGCGTGGGGTAAGAATGAGTGGTGTGTGTAATTCCAGGCAATAGAAAGATTATTGCCCAATCCCAGAAAAGGAAATTTCAATAGAACTTTGTGACAAAAAGAATCCAAATGGATTTATCTCTTTAAGACTTTGGTTCCATCGGGATTAAATTAAGAATTTAACTATACCGCATTCATTCACCGATGACAAGCACTGCACAACATTTTAATTTACTTCGAATTGACTAGCACTTTTGTTGCATTTTTATTATTTGGACATTTTCCAGTTAATATAACTATCTACTAATACACACCCTTAATGACATGTCTTTCCTTTGCGATCGACCACCAACCACCGTGACATATTTTCAATTTGTATTATACACAATTACACACACCACTCATTCTTTATTATCGAAACATCATGCCATCAATTTAAAGATTGGCAATAATCATGGAGAACTTTCATGTGGATATTGTTATTCATCCTGGGGGAATGATCATATTTATTACCATCTATTATTATTATTTGTTATTCTTTATTGTTCATTACCCCCCACACTATCAGGATGGACCAGTTCCCTCATGTCAGTAGTAAACTCTTGGGTGTCACTGTGTGTATATAATAGATGAATACTACGGTGTATTCCATGGTTAGTGCTGTTTCACTCTTATTGATCGCGCTCAGCCACCGTACGTGTAACAACCGCTGATGACATCATGCGTGTGGTTGGTCCAATGAGGACTCCAATGAGGAATGAGGGTTATTTAAACTCACCTTTTTCGGGGAGTCAGTTGCCCCTGATGAGCCTGTGTTCGGCGAAACGCTCGTCGGGGCTCGACATTTGGTCCGGTGTTACATACCTTGTGTTAATCTTCGTGCTATCTTACACACCTATTTTGCAGCCATCTCTGCCACACCGAGGACCTTTGGACTTTCTTTAGTAGTTCTATTATATTAGACTATTACACTAGACTATTAGATTTTATTCAGCATCCTAGTACGCTAACCATTATCTTTATCGCTAGGTGCCCACGAAGGCACAGACTAGGATAGTTGTTAGCATTAGCACAGCTTCGTTACCAGCACTGCTAGGTGCCCACGAAGGCACAGATAAGCCAGTACTATTATAGCTCTGTGACAAGTTAGGTGCCCATGAAGGCACAGATCAGGGCATTAGTTTAGATCAGATCCTGGTTTTAGTGCTTAAGTTGGGTATTGTTTAGACCTAAATCATCCCCACTGCATTACCATTAGTGTGCTGACTTACGGCTACATCATCCACTATACCAATTGGGACCCCATTGTATTTTATATTCCGAGTGGGGTTTTCCAAAGGGGGATACTAGCTCCGATTTTCATGTCTTTCAGGGCATTTACCTACATAGCAGTTCCCATCTCTTATTTTCTAATTATCTTCTAGCTGATTACACTAACCCCTTACTCTGTAGGGGAATACTTGACATACTGTAGCCAATTTTGTGTACTTTTATTACTTTTGCTACACTGCACTAATACATTACGATCTTGCCATTCAGTCAACCCTGGGCAACAGTATCGTGTGCATTGGGCAACTATTGGGGTGGGGACGTATCTACTAAACCTCTTCTTGTGTTTTTTGCCCTGTCATTGTCTATTTTCTGTTCACTGTCTTCCCGTTTGTACATATTTCTCACTTAGTATGTTTAGTTGCAGCCACTTTTTCTGCCCCAGGTATCCATTATTGAGACAGTAGTGACTAGCAACTTTGTCAGTATTTGTGTGTGTTTTTAGTCTTACCTAATAAAGTATTTTTTCTAGATTTTCTTTTATACTATTCAGGGACAGTCTCTTCTTCTCTTCTCTTGCACCTATTTTTGATGGATCTAGTATAATCTTCCCGTTTTCTTGTTTCCTTGGCTATACCATTTTTGTTTTAAACAAAGGAGATTTAAATTCATTCTTCATCTTTACGTTTTATTTGATCTCTAATTTTATAAATTTCTTCCAAGATTTTAGGAGATGGGTTTTCTTTGTTTTTGTTTTTCTAATTAAGATAGATGAATATATAATTGTTGGAGAGGCAAACCTTTTTTTTTCTCATTTGAGACAAATTTTATTATGTGCCCTCTAATTACTGCCTTAAATGCACACCAAGTAGTTCCCTTTGGAATTTGGAGCAATTCATTTTCTTGGAAATATTTTTTTTTCATTTGTATTTTATTGAAGGTTTTCACTATATATATATATATATATATATATATATATATATATATATATATATATATATAGTGAAAACCTTCAATAAAATACAAATGAAAAAAAAAAATATATATATATATATATATATATATGGTACATAGTTGAATACAAAATCATCCACAGTATGATGAGGTGGTATGGTTTGAGCAACTGAGGACTATATACAGTATGAAAGATTGACTCCGAGTTGGAAAAGTATATAAATATATAAATTCATAGAAAAAACAACACATAAAGGTAAACAAGAAAAAAAAATCATAAGTAACAAAAGTGCAATAAAATTACGGTATATGAGCAAAAGTGTGAACTGGCAGACATGACAATAGGTTTCTGCGATAATCTCATCTTCGTTTCTGTCATGGTGGAACACCTGGTGTACCTCCCTCCCTCTGGACACTTGTACAGGTTTAGGCATATCATTCTCTGTGAGTGTGCCTTATGGTAAACCGGTCCCCCTTTTGTGTACCCTCGTTATCCCATGTCATCCCCCCACGGCTGTACCATTTTCCCCACCATTCACACGTCTCCCTGAACATTTTGGTTGTGTGTGCAAAGTCAGTTGATATTTTTTCATACACATAGAACTGTTGCACTTTATCTTTTAACTGTGAGAGGGACAGGCAGGTGTGTTTTTCCAGTTAGATGCTATGAGGCTTTGGGCTGCCATCAAAATTTGTGCTATCAGCTGTTTGTTGCCACATTCCACGCTCTGCGGGAACAGTAAAAGGAGACAGGTGGTGATAGACATGGGGAAGTCCGTGATACCCAAGGACTCCAACAGGCCTTTGACGTCACCCCACAGTGGGTGGATACCACTGCAGTTCCACCACATGTGGGGCATAGTGCCCTCCTCCGAGGAACATCGCCAACACTCTGAGGAAACGGTGGGAAAAATCTTATGTAACCGGTAGGGAGTCATATACCACCGGTAGAGTAATTTCCTATGCACCTCCACATGGGAGTAGCACTTTGTCCATGTTTTTATTCCATTGAGGGCTTGCAACCAATCCTCATCTGACAGTGCTACACAACCGTTTGTTTCCCAGTGACAACATGTCAATGATTTGCTGGGCACTAACTCAAGCCAAACCCTGTAACATAAGGAGAGGCCCTTGGACTTTGTCGGTGCTATCCAGCACCTGAGAGTCACCATCGGTGGGGATAGAGTATCTGTGGTTTTTGTGGTGGGTGTAAACTGTACATGTGTATTGATTGTGTTTTTCAGTTGTAAATATGGGAAGATGTCACCCGCAGGGACCCCCCACTTCTTCCTCAGGTCCGGGAATGGCAGAACAGCATGCCCCTCGCATAATTGGTGAATATGAGATAGTCCCAGCTGAGTCCACCTGCCCATGGGATTTGTTGGGTTCAGCGCTCTGAGAGCTCTTGATGGGGCCCTGGGAACTGTTTTCTCTATCGCATGGAGGAAATATACTCGTCCCATACCCTAACAGTTGCTGCCCTGGTGGGGAAGAGATTGAGATGAAACTGGAGATGAAACTGGGCCACAAAGGGCTCTAGGGGTCCACGTGAGGTCAGTCAAAGTTTGGTGGCTGAGTTGATCTTGTTCCATGTCCACCCACTGGACCCCACCTCTTGGAGTATGTAGGGCTATTCCTGCTGCTAGCAGTGAGGTCTTGTAATACAGCCATATGTCAGGGAGACCTATGCCTCCCGCAGGTGTGGTCTTTTGTAGAAGACTCAGGGGTAGCCTGGGCCTCCCTCCATCCCAGATATAGGAGATGCAAAGCATTGCAGGGATCCCTATAGGTATATAGCATCCTAAACATATATAACAGTCGTGGTAGCAGCATCATTTTGTAGGCATTTACCCTCCCCAACCAGCACAACCAGGAGAGTTTTGCGTTTTTCCACTTAAGGGTTTCTATTTTACACACATAAGGGGTTTGTAGTTATGTTTCATGGTACCTTCGATTGAAGGGGTGATTTTTACTACTAGATAAGTTAGGGATGACGTCCGCCAGTCTAGTGCGTTTGAGGTCCGTAGGGTTTTTATGCTCGCCGATGGCAGACTAATTGGTAGGGATTGCGTCTTTTCCTGGTTCAAGCAATAATAAGAAACCTTGTGGTGCATCATCAGCAAGAACAGTAAGGGGGGTAGGGATCTCATCGGGTCAGACAGGGCCACGAAGATATCATTGGTGAAGAGAGCTAGACAGTAGTTTCTACCCAGTAGTTCAATGCCCTTTATGTCTGTGTGTGTTCTTATTTTCCAGGCTAGTGGCTCCAGGGAGTGTATATAGAGTAATGGGGATAATGGGCAGACCTGGAGGGTCCCATTAGTAATGTGGAAAGTCCATGAGAGAAAGCCTCCATGGGAGACTTTGGCGGCAGGTTTGGTGTACAATGCCAGCATGCCCCTGATTACCTCAGGGTGGAAGTGGAATTTGGTGAGCACTTGAGTCATATAGTTCCAATTTAGTCGGTCAAAGACCTTTTCGGCATCTAGTCTGCATCCTCCAACCTGTCCCAGTATATAATAGGTAACATAAAACAATAAGAACTGAACAGCCCCTGTACATACTGGGTCAGTTCTTGTGACTTGACGGTCTCTGGGATCCCCCGGATTCTGACATTATTACACCTGTCTTGGTTCTCATGGTCTGAAACTTTCTCCTCCAGATTTTTTAGCCTCACCATAAGAGAGAAGTAGGCATCCGCAATAGTGTTATGTGGTTCCGCTATTTCTTCTGTCCGCTCCTCTAGCCTTGCTGTTCGCTCATCTAGTGACTGAATATCAGATCTGATGTCTGATGCGATCTTCATAATGTCAGATTTAAAGGAGTTCTTTAAGTCCAGCAGCATGGTTTGCAGTGTGGCATTGGTGACAGGACTCTGCATACCGTCTAAGCTGTGCACGCTTTCACTGATATCAGAGCATGAGGCTGGGGATTCCGGCCTCTCGGCACCATCTTGTTCTCCAGGCCTGACTTTTGGCGATGCTGTTAAGTGCATTTGGAGCATCTTCAGTTTAAGTTTTTTGCAGGTTTTTGATGCCATCTCCGCCAGAAGGTATTCTTCAGCTAGGGATGTAGTTGTAGTCTAGTTAGTTGCTGTGTAAACATGCTGTATACACCGTAGGACGGGAGAGCTCTGCGCTCAGGCCACTACTCCCATTCCCCACACCCCCCGGAAATAATTTTGTATTTCTTTTTGCAAGCTTTCGATGACATACTTTTGTTTAAGAAGGGATTCATTAAGTCTCCATTATTGTCTAACTTTATTTTTTCTCATTTTTAATTCAAGAAATAATGGCGCATTATCTGACCAAGTGGGAATTGAAATTTCTCATTTTAAGTTTTCATAGAAGATAGAGCTTGTGGATAAGAATACATCGATACGTGAGTAAGATTTAAAGGGTATAGAATAAAACGTAAAATCTTTTTTTTTCTGGGTTTATAGTTCTCCATATATTGATTAATTCATATTTTTTAACCTGTTCTTTTTGCTTCTGATAGCAATTTCTTATTTATATTTTTTCCTTTTGTAATTTTTTTATCCAAATTTGTGTCACTAATCAAGTTGAAATCACCTCCTATTATTAATTGACCTTGTGCAAATTTTTCTACCTATTCCATTTGTATTAGGTGCATAAACATTTACTATTGTGAAAAGTGCATTTTCTATTTTGCAATTAAGAATAATGTATTGTCTCTCTTTGTCAACCTCTTTGTATATTATCTCAAAATATATCAAATCACTTATTAAAATTAAAGTACCTTTATTTTTTTATCATAACATATTTACATTATCAAGACGTTATTTGCATTGAATATTTTTTATCACAAATACATTTTTTGTGTTGAGATGCAGTGTGTTCCTTGAATAAGTGCAATATCAATTTTTTCTTTATTTAACATATCCATTAATTTGTGCCTTTTAAAGGGTGAATTTAAACCCTGTGCATGTATAGAACAAAATTTAACCATAGTCTGTGAGTTTTTTTGTTTTCCACCTAAGACCCATATAGAATTATTAGTTTGTATTCGAATCCTCTCTTTTTCTCTTCTTTCCCCATTTTTATATCTTACTTCTTATTTTCACTTCCGTTCATACAACACAGTCATACCAAAACAAAAACATGAAACCTCAACCTATATATGTTGAGGTTCATGTTCTGCTTAAAATAAAAAATGTTGTTATTTAGCTAATCACAGCGTGATGGGTAAAGGCAGATAGGCAGAAACAAAAAGAGGCAAGAGGGGAAGCAGAGAAAAAAAAGAAAAAAATCTCCTCCTCCCACCTCTATATATTTAAGCTAAAAGAGAAAAATTGGTTCCCCTTTTTTTCTTTCCCTCCTTTATTCTCCCTATCTATTTCCTCTTTTCTTCTTTTTTTTTTTTCTTCTTCTATGAGCTTCAGGTCCCCCTCTGCCCTATTTTGCAGCCCTTTATTCATTTTAGACCTTGATCTTTAGATGCAATAATAATTCTTTCTTCATTATGGGTTAGAATTTTTTTTGCTGAATATATACATCTGAATTTTACGTTTTCTCTTGTTAAGACTTCCGTAATAGGTCTCAGTTTTAACCTTTAATGCCGTTTGAAAATAGATAGATCAGTCATGATTCTTAGTTCTTTGAATTTTCCATTTTTAATCTCTGTTTTGTATCTTGCTTTCTTTGTATAAGTAGTTAGGAAAACAGACTATGATGTCCCCAGGTGCATATGTTGGTGCCTGTGATGGTTTCGGGAGCCTATGGGCTCTAACTAGTAGTAGTTCTTTTTCTCCTACTTTTTCTGCTATTTCCTCAAAAAACTAATAGAGGTAATCTTTTATTTCTTAATTTTTTACATCTTCTAAGACATTGTTTATCCTGAGAGTATTTTTCCTTGAACGGTCTTCCAACTCGGCTATTTTGTTTTGTAGCTCAGATACCTTCTTAAATAAGTTCTCATTTTCTTCTTGTTGTTTTTCCATATCAAATTTTATGGACTCTAGTTTTTCAGTATTCTCTTGGACTTTATGATTCAAATTCTTTAATTCCTCTTTTACTTCTTTTATGACAGTTACCATTTCTTTTTTTATTTGATTTCTATGTTCTTCTAATAAATTGGTTAAAAAACTTGTTGGTAATTTGTACTTGCCTATCTTCTACTTGATATAATGTTTCTGTTTCATCTTGGGATTGATGTTTTTCTCTGGTATCTTTTTTATTTTGTTTGGGAGGAGAGCTTAATCTTCTTGAGATTGAACTTTCTTCTAAACTTGGAGAGGGATAATATGATAACAGAGATTTATTTGATCCCTGCTCTTTCTCCTCTACTATTTTTTGAGCTTTTGGGATCACTTGCCTTCTTCAAGGTCAGTTTATTTCAGATCTTAGAACTCCTTGCTAACTTTTACTTTCGTCTCATTTAGGACACTTACTTATAATTATTTGCTTGTTCTTTCTTTTCTCTCCCCTTCTATTTTGACATATGTACAGGTTTTTTTTGTTTTTATTTTTATTTAAATTCTTCAGGGGTTCTCTCTAGTGTTTGCCTTCCAAGGTTCTCCCCTTCCTTTTATCCAAAGGGGTCTTTTACAAAACAAAACAAAAAAATTGCATCAGTATTTCCCCTTTCTTGATGGATTTTGATACTTCCCTTAAAGTGGAATTGGAAATACTTTAATTACAGTCTTAAATCTTATCACCAAAGAGTCTTTTACAGCCTTGTAATAAAGAACCTGGTATCTCAAGTAACTTTAGTGCTTCCTTTTAAAGAAAGTTTGAAGGTACTCTGAGTAACTGAACTTTCTAGAAATGTATACGTTTGTTTGTTTTCTGCCCCTTTCCTTGGTCTCTTTCTTTTCCTTCCTTCCGCCCCCTGTCTCTATTCACTTAACAGTGTTTTTTTTTTCTTTTTTTATTATTTCTCAAGAGTTTTTCCAACGATTCTCTCTAATGTTCACCTTAAGAGACGGCCCCGCTCCTCATGTACCAAATAGTCTTCCACTAAAAACTTTCAACATGCATATTAGAGATATTCTATTTACAAGACCTTTTAGAATGTATATATAAATTTATTTTTCTGGCAAGCACCTTCATTTGAGTTTCATTTATTTCCCTCAAGGGGATTTTTTCTTTTTTCTATTTCCCTTCCTTTTTTTTTTTCTTTTCTTCCCTTCCTTTATATCGAAATTTTTTAACACAGATATATCAAACTTAGATACAACTTTTACAGTGAGATTGAATGTAGTCTGGCAAACAACTTTCTGAACCTATATTCAGACTTTTTTTTTTTCCCCCACTCATGGTTTTTACATTGAACGGTTCCTTTCAATTTCAGTTTTGCAGTTAATTATTAGTTTTTCGATTACTTTAGTGCCTTTGGTCTTGCCTTAAACTTCTCAATCATCCAGTTTCAGCTCCTTTCGCGTCCCTCTCACTTTTCTCTTCCTTTTTTTCCTTCTTTATTCCACCTTATTCTCACTTCACCTCCAGGTCCCCCACAGCTCTCCCTTGCTCTTTCGGACAGGGCCAGGGATGTTGGGTGTCTCATTACTTGGACCAAATCTATTTTTCCTTGTGTTCCTCTCACCACTTTCTCCTTAGATATTTACCATTACTCCGCCTCCCCTGTTCTGCAGCATCACAAAATTCCTACGTCATCACCCACACAGCCTCCCTTTAACACCATTTTTATTGCTTAAAAAGAGCAAAAAGAAAAATCTGAAAAAATATCTGAGGGACCAGAATCACACAACACAAGATGAGGAAGCCTAGTAAGCCAAACGGAATTGCAGAAGACCTGACTTAAAACTTAACCGTACCATGCACATAAAAATGTAAATTATCTATATTGACAACATAAACAAATAAAGGAATGTATTTAACCCCTTAACGCCGTTACGGCGTTCTATGCTGTCGCGGCTTTAAAGGGCTTTAAAGCCGTTGCGGCGGCATAGAACGCCGTAACGGCTTAAGCCCCCAGAAGATCGCAGCTACTTACCTCCGCCGCGATCCTCTTCTGGGGGGCTGCCTGACAGCCCAGGCAGCCCCCCTCCGGCAAATGAGGCCCCCAGGGGCCATGTGATCGCTCTCAAAGAGCGATCACATGGCCCCCTATAGCTGGCTATGGATCTGCCAGCAGGGGGACTGTCTAAAATATTAGACAGTCCCCCTGCTGGTAGAAAGAGTAAAAAAAAATGTATTAAACATGTGTAAAATTAAATTAAAAGTATTTATATACATATAATATATATACATATTATATATATATACATATTATATATATAATATATATACATATTATATATATATGTAACGTCATACAAAGTGTATTTTAATATTAATATTAGTATATATATTAATATTAAAATACACTTAGAATGACGTTACATATATATATAATATGTATATATATTATATATATAATAGATATATACACATATATTACATATAAATACGTCTAATTGCAATAATAAATAAATAAAATAATAAAATAAATAAATAAAATATTGAAACAAAATTTAAAATAAATTATATATGCATATGTAATTTCATTCTAACTGTATTTTGCTATTAATATATATATATATTGGTAACATAAGACACTTAGAATGACATTCTATATATATCTATCTATATATAAAATGCAAATAACCGCAAATATATATATATAGAGATAAATACATATAATTACATAAAAGATTACATTAGTATGCACGTAGAATTTAAATACCTATAAATGCATATATATTAAAATTCTACGTATATATTTAAGTCATTTTTTAACATAATTATGTCATTTGATTAATTAAAATTTGATTGACATGCCTGACAACACAGGGAGAAAGTGCAGCGAATTTAATTCGCAAGCACTATATTTGACCCTGTAACTCTCCAAGACACCATAAAACCTGTACATAGGGGGTACTGTTTTACTCGGGAGACTTCGCTGAACTCAAATATTAGTATTTAAAACTGGTAAATTTTATTAAAACAATGATATTTTAAGTAAAAGTGAAGTTTTTTGCATTTTTTTCAAACAAACGGCACTTTTATGGACTATATTATTGTTGTAATATGTTTTACTGTTTTAAAACACTAATATTTGTGTTTAGTGAAGTCTCCCGAGAATAACAGTACCCCCCATGTACAGGTTTTATGGTGTTTTGGAAAGTTAGAGAGTCACATATAAGGCTTGCATTTCATTTTTTTGACATTGAAATTTGCCAGATTAGTTATGTTGCCTTTGAGATCGTATGGTAGCCCAGGAATAAGAATTACCCCCATGATGGCATACCATTTGCAAAAGTAGACAACCCAAGGTATTGCAAATGGGGTATGCCCAGTCATTTTTAGTAGCCACTTAGTCACAAACACTGGGCAAATATTAGTTTTTTGCTTTTTTCACACAAAAACAAATATGAACGCTAACTTTGGCCAGTGTTTGTGACTAAGTGGCTACTAAAAAAAGTCTAAACATACCCCACGTTCAATACCTTGGGTTGTCTACTTTTTCAAATGGTATGCCATTATGGGGGTAATTCTCATTCCTGGGCTACCACACTGTCTCAAAGGTAACATTACTAATCTGGCAAATTTCAATTTGAAAATGGAACGTTCTATATTTGACCCTGTAACTTTCCAAAACACCATAAAACCTGTTAATAGGGGGTACTGTTGTACTCGTGAAACATCGCTGATTACAAATATGTGCTTTTTGTTGCAGTAAAACCTAACAGTATTATGACATGTACAGCTAAAATGTGAGGCGGAACTACAAATTAAAAAAAAAAAAAAAAATTCTCACAGTTTTTTAAATTTTATTCATAATAAATTATGTTTCATATATAAATATTTGATATCAAATGAAAGCCCTGTTTCTCCTGAACAAAATGATATATAATAAGTGTGGGTGCATATAATATGAAAGAGGGGAACTACGGGTGAACAGACATATAGCGCAAATTCCAGTTTTTGTTTACGTTTTGTTTTGATCAGAACGTGTACTATTGACTCCGTCCTGAAGGGGTTAAAATATGTCAACGAATATAGAAACCGTGTAAAGGGAAAGAAAAGAGAACTGGAAGAAACAGAAAAAAATAAATAAAAAAACAAAGGCAAAAAAGTATGAAGAAAAAAATTAAAAAAAGGGCCAGAGTGGGGAAAAAAACTAAATATTCTTTATCTTCCAATATACACAGGCCCATAGATGGGTGTGAAGAAAGGGCTGGGGACATCAGCAATAAATGATTAATTGAAAAAAAGAATGACAAACAAATGTAACAATACAAATAAATTGTATAGAATTTTTACAGAATTCAGAGAATGAAGGAAAAAATGCAAATAACGACATGGTACAAAACAAAACTATATTAAGAAATGTCAGGGAAGTAAACATACTATAATGAGAAAATAAAAAAAATAAAAATCTATGTCATAAAACAATAAATCAAAATATCAAAGAATAAATAAAATATGAATAACACTTCCGCTATATTTAAAAAATCTAAAACTATTAATAACAAAATCTTCGACAAATTTAATCAATTATTATCTCTCTTTCTAATTTTTCTTGGAGGCCTTTGAGAACGTTGGTCAGGCGTGTCAAGAGAATGGGGTTCCAGAACTTGTAGGCTTGAAAGTACATTTAGACCTTCTTCTGGAGACATTATAGTATATTTATGTCCATTAAGGTCAAATATGATCTTAACAGGGAACCCCCATCTATACTTGATATTTCTTTTCCTAAGCTCAGACAGAAATTGACCAAATTCTTCCCTCCTTTGGATTGTTGCTGGAGAAAAATCCTGAAAAATTCTAATGTTTTTAAGTTTATTAGGAAGGTTGGTGGATCTAAGTGCCCAAAGGAATTCTTCTTTGATTTTGTAAAAATAAACTCTCACAAACACATCTTTTGGTGCTTCCTTAGGGGCCGAAATTGGTTTTGGAAGCCTATGTATCCTGCCAAATTGCAATTCCAAATCCTTTAACGATGGTCTGACTGAACGCATCAGGGCCTTCATGTAATCATCCAGTTCATACGGCAAAAAAATAGCATTGGGAATACCTCTAATCCGTAAATTGTTTCTCCTACTGCGTTCTTGCAAGTCTGCCATCTTTAGAGCCAATTTGTGGTTTTCTGCTTTGAAAATTTATTTCCATCTCTATCATGTCATCATAAATGTCCACGTGTTTTAAGAGAGTGGATTCTATCTGTTCTGATTTTGTTTCCAAAACAGTACATTTTTTATTAATGAATGCCAAGTCCTTCCTCAGATTTTCCCTTAAGTCTTGCCGTATCGTCTGGAGCATTTCACAAATGAGGGCGTTTGACACCAGAGGACCATGGATTTGCTTGGTGTCAAATAAAATTAAGCCTAGTAACTCTAGTGTGGCCTTGCGTTCGTTGCCTACTTTTTGTTTTTTATTAAGGCTATTATCCGTTTGTTCCTGATCCGAATCCTCAGAATGACTTTTTGATGAGATTGAGGAATTTCTCTCTTCCAATGAAGTAGAAGTTTTTACCAAGTCTTTAATAAAATGTTTCCCTGTTAAATGTTTGTCTATTTTGTAAGTGACATAGCAGACTTACAGTTTGCAGCATCCTGATTAATCTGCCTTGCTTTCTGCATCATTGTATAATGATACTTTCTCCTTTCACAGATTTTTCTTGTCTCTACTGTAATGGTGGGTGTTTAATATATTTTATCTTCAATAGAATTGAATATTAAGGGTTATTGTCACATGAAATTGCTCGGTGTCCCAGGACCTCTCTCAAAAGGCAGCCATCTCCATTGCTGGCTAAGCCACGACCCCATTTTAAGTATTTTTTTTATTTTTATTTTTTTTTTTATTTTTTTTTTTTTTATTTTTTATTTTTTTATTTTTTTTTTTATTTTTTTTTTTATTTTTTTTTTTATTTTTTTTTATTTCAGACAGTACCTGCCGGTAATTTTCTGTTGCCATTCATATAGTTCGGGCTATGGTACTAAGTCATCATTAATATTTCGCATTATCAATAACAAAAGAGAAAAAAAAAAAAACATAAAGACAATACGCAACAGACATACAGATGGTGATTACGATCCTCAGTAATGTTCCCATAATAATAATTAGAGTAACTAGCTAATTATCTTAGCATATATTTCTTTTATAGGTTAAAATGCACACAACTTATTTAGCCATTTATCTATTTCCACCTTTTTTTTTTTTTTTAGGTTTACATTTAAGCCGCTTTCCATTTTTAGCTGAAATGTTAACTGATTTTTTATGGTTTCCCAGTTTGGTATATTATTAGTTCTCCATCTTCTGGCTATAGAGATCTTTGTCGCTATTAACGCATGCATAAGAAAGTATTGAAGGTCCATATTATATTGGCTAAGATTTAAGTGTAATATGAGTAATTCTGGAGACAGAGGTATTTTAGAGTCGGTTATTTCTTGAATTTTGTCTATAAACATTTCCCATAATTCTATTATCAAGGGGCAGCTCCACCAAATGTGTAGCATGTCCCCCACCGCACTGTCACACCGCCAGCAAGTCGCTGATATGTTATGATCCATTTTATTCAAGCGACTTGGGACCAGGTATAGTCTATTTATAATCTTAAAGTGTAACTCAGCTAAATTTAAGCATTTAATATGTTTAGCCACAGACACCCAAGCTTTTTCCCAATCACTTTTTTCCAGTTTTTTCTTTATTTTCAAATCTTTCTCCCATTTCTCAATGGCCGGAAAAATAATATCTTCTTCCTTGAGTCTTAGTATCGAGTTACACTTTTTTAATAAATTTTTCGTGTCATTTGCTTTCAGCAGCTGACATAACTTACATTTAACTTCTGAATGTTCTTTGTCTAGTGCTTTACTTAAGTAACTATTGATCCTTATAAAGTTATATTTTTCTTTTCCTGGCAGAGCAAATTCTGTATTTAATTGTTCAAATGATTTAAGATTTGGTCCAATCATTAGATCTTCTATGTTTTGAATACCTACTTTGTCCCAATTTTTTAGATTTAGATCTTCTATATTATTTTCCAAAATTGAAATTGGTAAAGTATTGATGATACGGTTATTAAGACCCATATTTTTTCTTATTTTGTTCCAAGCTTCTACAATATTTTGTAACACTATACTTTCAGAACATGGTTGGCAGTTGTCTTTATTTTTTTGCGTCAGCCAAAAAAGGGTAGACAGATCTTTATTATTTGACATTTTTTTTTCTATTGCATACCATCTCTCATGTTTAGTCTCTGTATGTTGTGAAATAATGCAATGAGAGAGAATGCTCGCTTGATAGTATTGTTGGATCAGCGCAAGTCCCACTCCGCCATTTGCTTGTTTAATCGCCAAGAATTTTCTTGCCAGCCTCGGTTTCTTTGATTGCCATATAAATTTAGAAAAAGATTGTTGAATAAGTGATAGCCAGCTGTCAGGTACCTTCAAAGGGAGCATTCTGAATAGGTATAGCCACTTTGGTAAAACATAGGATTTAACTATATTTATACGGCCCCACCATGAAAATTCCAGATTTTTCCAATCTTTTAGTAGCTTGTTCATTTTTAGGAGTAGTGGGAGGAAGTTAATCTCAACAATTTTGCTTGGATCTGTACAAATATTAATTCCCAGATAATTAAACGATTTTTCAATCCAGGTAAAATCGAACTTCTTTTTTATCTCTTTTTTTTCTTCCATATTTACATTACTCGCCAAAATGGTTGATTTATCTGTATTTAATCTGTAACCAGAAACCTGCGAAAACTTTTCTATAATTGTCATGAGCTGTGTTATTGAGTGTAACGGATTTTCTAAAGTTATAATCACATCATCTGCATAGAGGTTTATTTTTATATTTTCTTTCTTATGGTCAAAACCCGAGATGTTTTCTTCTTGTCTGATGGCAGATGCCAAAGGTTCTAATGAGATTATATAGAGTAAAGGGGATAGCGGACATCCCTGTCGTGTTCCGTTAGATAATGGAAACCACTCTGAGCTAAAGCCGTTCCCCTTTATTCTTGCTGTTGGACCAGTGTATAGGGCGCAAATGTTCTCAAGAAGTCTTCCCTCCAATCCGAATCGCTGAAGTGTTTGTCTCATGAACTCCCAGTTGACCCTGTCAAATGCTTTCTCAGCATCTAAGGACAGGGTCAACATGGGAGTTCCGGTGGTCCAAGCGGAATCCAATATGTCAATCAATCTTCTGATATTATGGGTTGAGGACCTCCCTGGGACAAACCCGACTTGGTCTCTGTTTATTATTTCTGATATGATTTTTTTTAAACGTTCTGCTATCATAGCAGAATATATTTTGATGTCGGTATTCAACAATGAGATTGGACGATAATTCTTTATCTTCTCTGCATCCTTTTCTTGTTTAAGGATAGGCACTATATTTGCTTGTAACAGTTCTGCCGGTATGCTATTAGGTGTAACAAAGGAATTGTAAACTTCGCTTAAATCCGTTTTAATATTATTTCCTAACAGTTTGTAGAAAAGATTATCAAATCCATCTGGACCAGGTGATTTATTCTTTTTTAATTTGTTGATACAGAAGATCAGTTCTTCTTCTTGAAACGTTTTATTAAGCTCCTGCAGTTGTGTTTGTGAGATTTTTGGACTCTTTATGTTCTCAAGAAATGCGCTAATGTTCTCCGTTTTGATAGGGTCTTTAGTATTGTATAGATCTTGGTAGTAATTTTTGAAGGCTTCTGCTATTTTTTCAGGTCTCAAGATAGTCTCTCCATTATCAATAATTTTGGTGATGATTCTTTTCGATTTTTCTTTTTTTATTCTGTTCGTCATTAGTTTTTCTGCTCTGTTTCCGGTGTAGTACCATTTTTGTTTTAAGTAATGTAACGCATTCTTTGCCTTTGTCATAAGATGTTCATTAATTAATTTTTCAATGTCTATAATTTCGTTAGTAATACTCCGAGATGGTTTCTTTTTATTTTGTTCAAGTAAATTATCTAGTTTTATGTACAATTCAGCTAAATTTGCCTTTTTTTTATTTAGTTTATTATCTCTTGCTGTTAAGCTTATAAAAAGGCCCCTTATTACTGATTTGTAAGCACACCAAGTCATTGCTGGAGAGACATCTTTATTTCTGTTTTCTTTGAAAAAGTAATCTGTTGTGTCTTTAATTTGTTTAAGGTTATCTTCATTTTTAAGTAACCAGTCTTTCATTTTCCAGTCAGCTCTTGTTCTTTGATATTGTTCTTTTATATCTAGGATGACCGGATTATGGTCTGACCATGTAGTAGCTGTTATAAAAACCTTTTTGATTTGGCTCGCTAAGTTTCTGTCTCCCAAAAAGAGATCAATTCTAGAGTATGAGCAGAAAGCTTTTGAGAAACAGGAAAAATCCTTCTCCTTCGTATGAAATATCCTCCAATAATCTAAGAGTTGTGCTTGTTTAATTAATTCAGAAAATGTTTTAGCAGTCATCTTCATATTTCCATAGTTACTAGTTTTTGTTTTAGAGCTCCGGTCCATCTCAATATCGGGTACACAGTTAAAATCTCCCATAACAATAACTCGACCCATTTTCACGCGTTCCATTTTATTCAGCACTTTTTTAATAAAAGCAATTTGTGATTGATTTGGTGCGTATATGTTCACTAACGTATATTTTTGATTGTTAATTTCTGCTACTAATATAATGTATCTACCTTCCAAATCAATTTCTTGGTGTATAATTTTTAATGATATATTCCTTGAAAATATAAAGGCTACCCCTCTTTTCTTTTTTTGACTCATAGAAGCACTGATTATAGTAGGAAAAAATTTAGATTTAAGATTATTTTTATCTTGTGTTCTCCAGTGGGTTTCCTGTAGGGCTGCAATCTGGATTTGTTCTTTTTTGAGAAACTCAAGGATTGTATATCTTTTAAACTGTGAGTTTATCCCCTGTGCATTAATCGTCGCTAGTCTCATTTTATTTTATATATCCTATTTCTTTTCCTTCGAGGACTGGTAAATTCACCATCTGTACTAACAAACATATAAAACACAACATAAAACGTACAATGTCTGCCTTTTACTAGGCAGAAAGCAATGTATCTATTTCCTCCCTTGTGTTCCTCCCTACCTAGGCCTCCCGTAGCCTTCAGGGGGAAGTCCTGCCAAAAACACAGGGAGAGAAAACAACAGTCCCAAAACGGCACCGATTCTCTAATCAGTGACGTCGCAAAAATCCCCATTCTCTATGCTCGCAGAAAAAATGTCGAGATCTGCGAGCTAGAGTTTCTCCTTGGCCGGACGGGTGTAGTGGATAAAATAATACCAGAAGGGGGAAAAAAAAAAAAAAAAAAAAAAAAAAAAAAATTATTTTTTCTTTATTTTTTATTTGTTTCATATTTTACCCAAATAGCACCTACATTCAATCTTAGTGTAGATTCGTTTGTTTTGTATCAAAATATTTCTATAAAGTGATACCCAGTTTTTCTTCCTTTCTCTTTCTTTCTTTCTTTATTTGATCTAAATAGCCTTTTAGCTAAACCCAAAAAAAATTGTTTTTAGTGTATTTAGTGTATTTTCTATTTTAATATATCTTTAAATCCAGGATTTTACTTCTATTTTATATCATGATCTTTCTATCAAATTACCTCTTACTATATCGTGTATTTTCTTATTATTATTGTGGTTATTATAAACACCCCTTTCCTTCTCTTTTTCCTCCCCTATTTTTTTTCTCCCTCTATTCCCTTCTCTTTTCTTCTCTTTATCCCTTCTTTCCCCCATTTTCTTAGTTTTCAGGAGAGATTTAAATTAATAATGTGGAACCACCCATTACATTTCTGTGGTCTCTAGTGTAGCTTTAATCCTAATTTATTTTTTATTTAGTGTCTTATATGTGCGAGAAAAAAAAAAAAAAAAAAAAAAAAAAAAAAAAAATTATCTCATGCCATGTCTTATGTTAAATTCCCTTCTAGTAGCCATTGTTCTAATTTCTGCGGTTTGTCAAAAGTCAGTCTTTGGTTATTATATGTTAAATTTATGCGTGTCGGGAATCCCCAGGCATATTTAATTGCATTTTTTCTAAGGACCTCTGTCTGGTTAATAAAAAGTTTCCTTTGAAGTCTGGTCTGGTATGAGAGATCCTGAAAAATCTTAATTTGATGGAAGATTGACCCCTTCAGGTCTTTTATTGTCATTGCCTTCATAATTTGTATCTTAAAACGGAATGATTGTAGGCAAATAATTATGTCTCTCGGGGCTTGTTCTGGTATATTATCAGGTTTACGTAGTCTATGACATCTTTCAATGCCACTTGTGCCATTATCTGAATTAACCCCCAAAAACAGAAAAAGCTCTACACAATACTTTTCTAAATTTGCCTTTGCAACAGTCTCCGGGACCCCCCTAATTCGGAGGTTTTGTCTTCTGGATCTATCTTCTAAATCCACAATCTTCTTTTTCAGGCTCTCTAGGTTTTCATCCAGTTTATTTATATTATCCGTATTGTTTTTTTGTTGTATCTTTATTTGGTCCGTCTTCTCTTCTAGCATTACCACTCTTCTTCCTATATTTATGATCTCATTTTTTATTTCTCTCGATTGCAGGTTTATTTCTTCTTTTATTTTCTCAAATTGTATCTCCAAGCATTTGGATAAGTAACCGGCAGTAATAGATACATTTTCTTCCCAAGAGCTATCTGACAAGGTTTTGTCTATCTCAGTCTCTTTAGAGTCCAATATAGGTATTGATTCTTCTTGTATAGATTTAGTACTACTCCCCTTATTTAATTGGGGAGAAAAAAAACCTGAAGTCCTCCTTTCTGTGGCTAGTTCTTGTTTTTTAGCAGTTTTTTTAACATTCTGTTTGCCTTCTGGGTTTTTTTTTGAGGCCATTTCCTCCTCCTATCTTTCCCTTCTTTTTCACTTTCTCTTTCTATTAGCGTTCTATTTCTTTGTTTTTTTATATATCTCTTTTCCCTTTTTTCTTTTTATTTATATATATATTTTTTTTTTTTTTTTTTTTATCATTAGGAGGGGGGGGGATGACGTAGGACGTGGACGTAGCACGCCGCGTCTCGCGGGTTTTTTTTTCCTTGGCCGGAAGATGGGAGGTGGGAGACACCGAGCAGAGCCGGACGTTGTGAGGGAAGACGCCTGACTTGCTTTTTTTGCTGCGGTTGGAGGTACGGGGCGATGCAGTGTTGCTGAGCGGATGCTGAGTGGAGAGAGAGGACAGAGGACGGATCCCAAGCGCCTACTTTTCTAGGTGGAAAACCGGTCTCTGTTCGTCCGGTACTGCAAAGGGGGAGTGACGGGCGTGATGAGAGTGAGAAGAGTGACCCCTCAGGACGCTTAACCGAAGAAGCGGATAAGTGGATAAGTATACCGGCTGGTTTACTATAGATATATGACATATGTTACATGTATACATGTATACTAGATCTACGTATTAGTTAACAGAGCTTAGATACTACTTAGTCACTCAGTACCTAAGTGTACATTAAGGTCCAGATATAGGTTTTATACCCTATTATATGTAGTACTATTTACTATTATCGCACTATTATCGCAGTAATTGCTACCCCTATCTCCCTTTAATCATTTATTAATCATTTATTAAGAATTATTAAGAACTACTAAGACCCAAAGGAAACTTCACTGAAAAAAAAATATAGGAACATAAAAATAATATTTATATATTAATGATAAAAAAAAAAAAAAAAAAAAAAAATATATATAAATAAGTATTTTTTTTAAATTATATTTTTATTAGAAATATTTCCTCATTATACAACTGGTTCATAGTATGATAACTGGTATGTTGTCAACAGACATCTTACAATGGTTCTTATTATAACATAGCAAATTCAATATTAGTAAATTCAATATTAGTAAGTTTGTACTTATCAGACTCTGTGGGGGGACTGCGGTCGGTCGTTGCTTGCTGTCGGGGGCTTGTATTCACATGGTGGCCTAAATGTGTCAGTTAGATTGTCGTCTTGTGTGTCACTAGTGTGTCTGTGTGTCCTATTCTTACATATTAGTGCTGTAAGGGATTAGGTGCTCGGCACAGGTGTTGCCGTCTGCTATGATCAGGTGGGTAGGCAGCTATCTAACCTGTGTAAGTGAGGTCTCTCTTTAGCGCCAGGAAGACTAAGTGTGTACAGGGCCTATCTGTCCAGATCATCTCTGTCATGGCTGTGGAGTAGTTCGCGTCCCTATGTCTTTTGGCATACGGGTGGGTCCAGACTCTTTCGAGTTGGCAGCTCCGAGGTTCAGCTTCTGCAAGAAGACTCTTGGATCCTCTGCTGGGGTTAATGTGAAAGTCTCGGGTCCCCATGGTACTATCAGTGATCCGTCGTCTCCCCAACGGTACCGGATCATGGCGTCTCTCAGTTGCCTTGCAGTGGGGGTTAGGTGTCTTTTTGCTGCCAACACTCCAAATGGTAAGTCTCCATATATGGACACTGCTCCGCCTTCGTAGGTTGACCGTTCCAAGGGTTCTAGACCTGGACATGATGGCAGTTCTCACCGCGATGTCCCTGGTGGTGGCTATAACATCTCTTGGTGCTTGAGAGGGGGCAGTCGCGGCTTTTCGGATCCTGAAGGCCGTTGTTATCAGGTCCTTGGTGTCGTTTCTGGCGAGGAGTGAAGCTACTACCCCACGTATATATGGGAGCAGGGCCTCCTCCCCAACACCTTCTGGCACCCCTCTTACCCGTATGTTCCTCCTTCTGTGTCTCGTCTCTAAGGTGGTCACTGATCGTGAAAGGTCTCTGACTTGCTGTGCCAGGTCCTCCACTTGTCTCTGAGTGGTTGTTATTTGCTTTTCACGGGTGCAGTCTTTCTGTTGTACTTCCACGATTTTGTGCCTGAGTTCCCCTATTTCAGTTTGAGCCTCTTTGAGGTCTGCCTTCCAGACCCTGCGTATCTCTTGTATTAGGTCCTTCATGTCTCCCTTAGTGACTGGAGCAGAATCATCCTCAGACTCCACTTCTGAGATGCGGTCTTCCGACTCTGGGGATGTGAGTTGCTCCCTATCTTCTTGGGATGCCTCCGAGTCATCTTCCGCACAGTTTACTGCGGGCGCCATCTTAATTTGGGCCGCAGCCGCCGGCCTCTCAAATGATAGCCTGATATCAGGCTGTTTTTGAGCCTCTGAAGGGCGAAAACGTTTATTTTTGCGCCCCATATTTGTCTCTGGTGGGGGTACTGGCCTGTGTGTGCTGTTTGGGTTCCGTACCGGGAATTATTAAAGGTTTTTTGTCTGTTCGGGTCCGGAGCTCCTAAGACACGCGTCCGCTCTTGCCGGCCACGCCCCCCCATTTTAAGTATTTTAAAGTACTATAGTTAAATAACCCTCAGGAATTAGAGGGTTAAATATGTGGTGGCTGGCTAATAAGGCTGACTTAAAAATAAATAAAAATCAGCTGATTAGGTGCACCCCTGCCCAAGCCTTCTGTCTGAAGAATCTCAGAAAGCACAAGGACAGGACGGCAAAGTGGTCTGGCGCTGGAGCACAGACTTTAGCTTTAAGCAATCACAAAATAGTTTAACCCATAATGGTAAGCCAGCGCCAAGGACCTCCAGGCATCATAAAAACATAATTTCTATGAATTTGTTATGGTGCCTGGAGTGTTCCTTTAAATACTTTTTAACCGGCTTTTTGAATGATTCATTGAGTATTTCATTGGCACAAACCAAAATACTGAATGTTTGCATGGATCTTGACTTGTTGAAATTATAGACACTGTTCTCTCTTGTATATTCTTTCCATCTATTAGCCGATCATTTCCACATCCTTAAAATGAATCATCAAATCAACTTCTGTTTGCCTCTTGGATCTTCAGGGATTAGTACAAATAACTTAGTCCTATTATGCCAGATATTTTTCTTTTTTTCAGTTGCACACTAGTGATGAGACTTTCTCTTCCATTATATATATCCAATTCACAATATACATTGAAATAATAAACATATTCAATTAGTTTGGTCTTCTTAAGAGAAGTTTAATTAAGGAATTCCAAACAACAATTATTGCTGTATTCTCTTTTAAAGCATTATATAGATTTTAAATTGTAAATACAAATAAGTTAAAAGCTCAAGAATATTTAAAATATACAAGACACAATAATGACATTAGAGAGAGCAATTAAAAAAAGATCACAAGGTTTCAAATTAAATCCTAATTATGTTTATTTGTGCATTCTAGCTGAGCTCTAGCTTAAAATAATAATACTTGATATTACTTAATACTGCACATCTAGTGTTATAAAGGGGTCAGGTGCTGTGCAGAGAACACAGTAATATGCCCTTGTAAGTTGTAATATTACATAACTTCTCATTGAGAAGCCTGTGATTGGAATGTGTGAAGACCCCTGTGACATCAAGGAAGGACGTGGAAGATCAGCACCAGGAGTTTAGCCCTGTACTCGATTAAGAAAAGTTAAAACCTTTTTACAGGTTTTAGGGCGGGAACCCAAGTGTGATACCCTATTAGGCATTATAAATTAAAAAAACAGACAGCTTGAAAAGGGGTTAGTATAAGCAGTTAAATAGTTTAGCATTATAGCCCCAAAATAAAGGATCTATGTGCATAACATCTTCGGTCAGGAAATTATTTAAAGGGAGATTAAGAGATATTCAGGGTTTTATAAACATCATGAGTAGGAATCAATATGGTTTTATGAAAGTCAGATAATGTCACACGTATTCTGCATACTTCACAGATGTCAGTCACCATATTGATAAGTGTTAAGTGGATTTTACTAAGGCATTTGTTAAGGTTCCATACACAAGGTTAAACATTAAAAGCTATTTATTTACATGAAAACGCTTGTTTTTTTGGATTAAGCATTCACTTAAAAAAAGTGCAAGGATAATTCATTAATGGAAATGTTTTGTGTTGCACAAAAGTGTAAAATCTCAGGGTTCTTTTCTGGGTCCACTGTGTTGTGTCTAATAACAATATTGCAATGGGTATTGAAAGCCATTGAGAAAAAAAAAAAGCAAATTCAGTGTAAGCACGATATTCAGAGTTATTGTTAGAAATGCAAAGTCACTTTGAAGTAAAAAATTTTTTTATATAAAATGGTTAAGATTACATCTTGGAATATGGGATGCAATTTTGGATACCTGTCCCTTCTGATTTAAGGAATGATGCAGTGCCTTGCAAAAGTATACCCCCCCCCCCCCTCTCCCCTTGGCATGTTTTGTGTTTTGTTGCCTCACAACCTGGAATTAACATGGATGGTTTAAGGATTTGCATCATTTAATTTACAGACCATGCCCACAATTTGAAGATTTTTTTTATTATTATTGTGAGGCAAACAACAAATAGGACAAAATAACAGAAAAAGTTAATGTGCATAACTATTCACCACCCCTAAAGTCAATATTTTGTAGAGCCACCTTTTGCGGCAATCACAGCTCCAAGTCGCCTTGGATAATTCTCCATGAGCTTGCCACATGTTACCACTGGGATTTTTGTCCATTCCTCCTTGCAAAACTGCTCCAGGTCCTTCAAGTTGGATGGTTTGCGCTTGTGAACAGCAATATTTAAGTCTGACCACAGATTTTCTATTGGATTGAGGTCTGGGCTTTGACTAGGCCATTCCAACACATTTACAAGTTTCCCTTTAAACCACTCAAGTGTTGCTTTAGCAGTGTTTGGGGTCATTTTCCTGCTGGAAGGTGAACCTCCATCCTAGCCTCAAATAATGCACAGTGGTACAGGTTTTGCTCAAGAATATCCCTGTATTTAGAAAAATCAATTAATTTAATACCGCACTGATAGAAACATAGAAATATAGAAACATAGAATGTGACAGCAGATAAGAACCATTTGGCCCATCTAGTCTGCCCAATTTTCTAAATACTTTAATTAGTCCCTGGCCTTATCTTATAGTTAGAATAGCCTTATGCCTATCCCACGCATGCTTAAACTCCATTACTGTGTTAACCTATACCACCTCAGCTGGAAGTCTATTCCATGCATCCACTACCCTCTCAGTAAAGTAATACTTCCTGAATTATTTTTAAACCTTTGTCCCTCTAATGTAAGACTATGTCCTCTTGTTGTGGTAGTTTTTCTTCTTTTAAATATGGTCTCCTCCTTTATTGTGTTGATTCCCTTTATGTATTTAAATGTTTCTGTCTTATCCCCCCGGTCTCGTCTTTCCTCGAAGCTATACATGTTAAGATCCTTTAACCTTTTCTGGTAAGTTTAATCCTGCAACCCATGAACCAGTTTAGTAGCCCTTATCTGAACTCTCTCTAAAGTATCAATATCCTTATAAAGATACGGTCTCCAGTACTGCGTACAATACTCCAAGTGAGGTCTCACCAGTGTTCTGTACAATGGCATGAGCACTTCCCTTTTTCTACTGCTAATACCTCTCCCTATACAACCAAGCATTCTGCTAGCATTTCCTCTATTACATTGCTAGCATTTGTTCTATTACATTGTCTGCCTACCTTTAAGTCATCAGAAATAATAACCCCTAAATCCCTTTCCTCAGATGTTGAGGTTAGGACTCTATCAAATATTCTGTACTCTGCCCTTGGGTTTTTATGTCTAATATGCATTATCTTGCACTTATCCACATTAAATGTCTGTTGCCACAACTCTGACCATTTTTCTAGTTTACCTTAATCATTTGCCATTTGGCTTATCCCTCCTGGAACATCAACCCTGTTACATATCTTAGTATCATCAGCAAAAAGACATACCTTACCATCAAGTCCTTCTGCAATATCACTAACAAAAATGTTAAAGAGAATGGGTCCAAGTACAGATTCCTGCGGTACCCCACTGGTGACAAGCCCAAGCCCAAATATACTCCATTGACTACAACCCTCTGTTGCCTGCCACTCAGCCACTGCCTTACCCATTCGACAATATTGGAATCCAAACTTAAAGATTGCAATTTATTGATAAGCCTTCTATGTGCAACAGTGTCAAAAGCTTTAATGAAATTTAGGTAAGCAATGTCTACTGCACCACCCTGATCTATTATTTTAGTTACCCAATCAAAAAAATCAATAAGATTAGTTTGGCATGATCTCCCTGAAGGAAAGCAATGTTGTCTCTGATCTTGAAATCCATGTGTTTTTAGATGTTCAACAATCCTATCCTTTAACATGGTTTCCATTACTTTCCCAACTACTGAAGTAAGGCTTACTGGCCTATAGTTGCCCGACTCCTCCCTACAACCTTTCTTGTGAATGAGCACAACATTCACTAACTTCCAATCTTCTGGGACTACTCCTGTTAACAATGATTGGTTAAATAAATCTGTTAATGGGTTTGCTAGTACACCACTAAGCTCTTTTAATAACTTTGGGTGTATTCCATCCGGTCCCATTGACTTATTTGTCTTTACTTTTGACAGTTGAAATAAAACCTCTTTCTCTGTAAACTCACATGTAATAAATGGCTCATTTGTCCCTTTTCCTAACTGAGGTCCCTCTCCTTCATTTTCATCTGTAAATACTGAACAAAAATATTCATTGAGGTAGTCAGCTAGACCTCTATCCTCTTCTACATACCTTCCTTCTTTTGTTTTTAATCTAACTAATCCTTGTTTTACTTTCCTTTTCTCATTTATGTATTTAAAAAATGTTTTGTCCCCTTTTTTTTTTACTGACTGTGCTGTTTTCTCTTCTGTGTGTGATTTGGAAGCTCTTATAACTTGCTTAGCCTCTTTCTGCCTAATCTTATAGAGCATTCCCTCTTCCTCACTCTGGGTTTTTTATAATTACTAAATGCTAACTTTTTGTTTTTTACTATTTTGCCCACATCTGCGGAGTACCATAGTGGTTTCTTGTAATTTGTTGCTTTTACTGACAAGCCTAATGCAATTTTCTGTTGCTTTCAGCAGTGCAACTTTTAAATAAACCCATTTCTCTTGGACTCCATTTAAATTGCTCCAATTAGATAATGACTCCTTTACACATATTCTAATTTTAGAATTTTTTTTAGAAAAGTCTAAAACTTTTGTTTTTGAGTGGTGTGACTCAGTCACTGTTCTTATATTAAACCACACTGACTGATGATCAATGGATCCTAAACTTTCACCTACAGTAATATCTGATACCAAATCTCCATTTGTTAACACTAAATCTAGGATGGCCTCCTTACGAGTTGGCTCCTCAACGACTTGTTTTAGAGACAATCACAGTAGGGAGTTTCGAATATGTGTGCTCCTGGCACAAGTAGCTAATTTTGTTTTCCAATTCACACCAGGAAGATTAAAGTCACCCATGATGATAACTTCCCCCTTCATTGTAATTTTAGCTATTTCCTCAACTAGTTGATTATCTAACTCTTCAATTTGTCCTGGGGGCCTATAAATCACACCTACACGAGTTACTGTGTGAGTACCAAATTCTAACGTAACCCAAATGGACTCTATGTTTGCATCACTAACTTTTATTAGGCTAGATTTTTTGCTATCCTTCACATACTGAGCCCCCCCCCCTCCCCCTTTCTTGCATTCCCTGTGTTTTCTATATAAAGAGTACCCTGGTATTGCTATATCCCAGTCATTTTTCTCAGTATACCATGTCTCAGTAACAGCGACTAAATCTACATTATCAGTTGTCATTATTGCCACAAGTTCATGGATCTTATTCCCTAAACTGCGAGCATTTGTAGACATGACTCTAAGCTTATCCTTTTTAACACACTTGCTAAAGTTACCTTCTGTCCTTGATTTTTTGGGGGGCAATTAGATTGATGTTGTATCACCCTTTTGCCCCCCCCCCTCCTAGTTTAAATACATCCTAGCAAAACCTCTGAACTGCTCACTGAGAACATTTGTTCCCTTTTGAGAAAGATGCAAACCATCATTTTTGTACAGTTTATTTCCATTCCAAACAGAGCTACCATGAGAAATAAAGCCAAATCCTTGATCCTGACACCATTCACCAAGTACGCATCCGCCTGTCGTTCTGAGTGTTATGCACAGGCAGAACTTCAGAGAATGACAGTGTGGAAGCAACCTGCCATATATCATTGGCAAAAACACTAAAAACTTCCTTAACCTCTGAAACCTCATTGCAAGCCAAGTCATTTGTTCCTAGATGGACAAGTACATCCAATTCCTCTTCCTGCTTTGCTCGCATAACAATATTACAAATACGTCTCCAATCTCTGTGAGCAGTAGCTCCAGGAAGATATCTCACAAGACCACCATTGTCCATCTCCACACCTCTTATGATGGAATCCCCCAACAACAATTGCTTTCTTTTAAGCCTGTCTCCACAACACCAATACCCTCAGTACCTGACCCTGTCTCTATAACACCATTACACTCTGAAAGTGCAGAAAATGAATTATGTAGAGTAACAGACTGTGCAATATGCATTCTATCCACAACTCTAAGTCTACCAGATCCTACAGTAATCCATCTGCCACTCCTAGGACGTCTCTGCGGCAGTGGCTTTGCAGCCGTTCCAGCCTGAGTTTGTTTACCAGACTTTAAAAATACAATAGACATAACTATATGCATAAAAAAGAGAAGGATCAATGTTTAAAAATGCTAAAAAATAATTTATTATACACTGATTATATACAAATTCATAAGTATTAAAGAAAATCACTACTGTATTTTGATGATCTCTCTATCAATTCATCCATAGTACACACGACAGGAATTCATAGTATATACATCCCAGAATATATACAGCTATATACAGTCCATAGACTCCACATATATGAAGTTTTGACAGTTCATAAACGTTCAGGTGGATCCACCACTTAATTATTTTCTTTGTTTGAAAAATAAAGTAGAAAAATATATGTACAAAACAAAAAAAAAAAGAAAAAAAGTTCAAAATTGGAAAAATATAGAGACAAAGAAAAAAAGGAAAAAAGAAAAAATAATAAGAAAAAGTAATAATGGAACATTCACTATATAAGTAGTAGAGAACGGTTGGATCTCACCACTTGAAGATTTCCGCCCTGGGGCTTGAATGATTCACTGACCGCAAGATATCCAATAGCTGTTAGGTGTGTGGAGTATATCAACAGTGTCCCTTAGCCTGGAAGGCAAGATGTAATCCTACTGTAGTCCAGACAGCACTTGTAGTCCCAAATCTCCCTGGGTCACGTAATATTGCTGGGCATGTATCAATGTTAGGCTGATCTCACTTGCGTCGTGCGCTGTATGTGTAACTGCTGGGCTGCGCACTCGGGACAAACCTGGCCTTCTGAGGGGCCATCGAAGGGACAGTTATTCTCTAACCTAGTAACTATATATAGATGTAAATATGGGTATACAGCAAATCCTATGGTGTTACGCTGTAACGGCTTTCTACCCCAGGAGCTTCCCGGTACTTACCTCAACCGCGATCCGCTTCGGGGGCAGCCCTCCCTCGGCAAATCAAAGGTCGATCACATGGGTTTGGTATGTATAAATTATAAGTAGAAGATTTCCAGCGTTCCATGGTTTTGATTATATGAGCTGGAATGTGGTTGGAGGAAGCAGATGATGCCGCCCCTATGCGAAATGAGTGTCCTGAGTAATGATTTGCATTTATACCAAGTCTAGTCAACAGCATATGGACATAGATCATAAATTTAGTATAAGTGAGAATGGAACAGTGTGGTTCTAATGGAAGCTGGTGTGGTTATGGAACGTGTTGAAATACGTGTCCAAAACCTTAATAAGGGCATAATTTATTACAGGTAGGGAAAAGAGGTATATCAATCGTGCATCCCATCTGGCTAGTTTTAGAGTGATGAAGTGACAGAACGTAATGGTCTAAGGATTTGTTGACATCAGTTATTTTTAATGTAGTCTGTGGACATTACATTACTGGTGGTGAATCCCTTTGGATGTAAAAATCCATTAAAGACTAGATAAATTGCTGTTTTAATTACCATTTTGGTGATATGTTTCGAATGGAGCTATATCTAACAATTCGGACAATGCTTGGAATATTTTATTGTGGATGGGTAGTCTTTGAGGGGGTAGATGTGTATCTGTCTTTTGGATTCCCTTCAGTAAGGTCTTTATCTGGTATGATGAAAGGAATCCTGATTTGCCAGTTAGATAAAGTTTGATCGTGTTAAAAGAGATTTTTAAGTTAAGGTGGCAAAAAGAAGTGAACCCCAATATAGTTTCCATAGCAAACATATCCTGAACTTGAAATTCTGCTATGAACTTAGTGAAAATGTGAAAGGCCCTATCATAGGTTTTCCTAGAGTTAACCGAACGTGCAAGGTGGGAAAGATTACGTGCATGAATCAATAAGACATCTAATCCAGGAGCATGTCTTGGAATGAAGGGGCAGGGAAGCGGTGGGCAGAGTCTGGAGGAAGGCCTGAAATTGAAACCGAGAGAAGTGATCAGTTGATATATTAGTGACACTTGGAACATGAATGCAGGTGATGAAAAATTGGTAAGTGGCCGATACCCATGTGAGTTTCCTTAAAAACCTCACAATTACCAGACCTGATGACCGGCCTTTATTGACAATGTGGCAAGTGGCTAGGTTGTCAGAAAAACATCTGGGGGGCGGGGCCTGACTACCGAGCAAACAGGACGCATGTTGAAGAAGTTCCTCGGCAAATACGGAGAAATTGGCCCAAAACTTGTTACCTACTATAAAGTACCGGCTGAACCCGATCTCTGAAGGCAAGGGAGAGGCCGGGCACCAATTTCTACCACCCTGCTGAGAGCTTTATGGGCTCTGACAGTCATTGCGGCCTACAAACTACACTGAGGCGGAGGACACGGACGATCTCCCGCCTCGCCTACAAACCGTATGGGCCGGTGGGGGTTATCCCGGCCCCCACGAAGCAACAGGACACAAGCAAGTGTTTAAAAGCATCAAGCAACTGAAACCACAAACCGGCACGCTAGCTGCAAAGATGGCCACCACACGAAACCCAGACCCCTGGGCTCCCCACGAGGACAGCATAACAAGGGCATTTAATCGCTTTTGGGCGCAACTCTGGGAGAAACTCGCTGAACAGGCACAAGGACCGGCAGCCGCAGAGCCAATATAAAAGCTAGCGGTGACAAAAGCACCACAGCCTGCACCAATTAGTGGCACCGAGAGGCTGATCATAATGAAGAGACGGAGGAAGGTACGGAGGAAACCCAGACTCAGTATGAGCCGTCCCACTAGCAGAGCTCACTTGCCTGAAACCCAGTCCGTGCAGGTGAGACTGCCCTCACACAGCTCTCGGCTTTGGAAGACAAGCACCCCACAGAGACAACGGCTGCCGGCTCACACACTTAGCGAGCCAGCCCAGACCACCCACAGCACTCATGCACGAGAGACACAGCCGGCCCCTATGTGTCACCAGAGGGGAAGAAGCAAACCTCAATGGCACCTACCGACAGGCACACATGCCAAAAACCACCTTCCAGGATCACTGCGCTTCCTGCTGTTGGGAGTCGGCTGACTGGGGACATACCTTCCACGGCAGAGGTTACGCCGGAACTAACTGACCTGTCGTACCCCTGTGGACACCACATGGTCTAAGGACAAGGTTCTATGTTTAACATTTGCTCTCTCACTTGAAACAACTCTCTTTTTTGGCTGGATTATTTACTTGCTGGAGCTCTGACATTAGCCAGTCTGCTTATATGCCACTCCACGTTTTGATGTTAGCAGTGGGGGTGCCCGGAGAAAGAAGCATGTCAGTTTAGACAGTAGTTGTGTGTGGTGTTGTGTTATTGTGTTATTATCTTAGATAAGCCTACTCAGCATGGAATGATTGAGCCTAAACGAAGTATGACATACACTGAGGCACGATGTAATTCCCGCTGCATTTATCCAGCCAGTACATCCACCTTTTGAAAACACTAGATAGCATGATATACATTTCCCTTTATTGGTTACCAAACACAACAGACCTAGCATTGTTAATTATTATAATTTTTCACTTTCATCATTTTAAGTTAACCTCATCAGTACCCAGCAGCATATCTCGATACACAACCTAACCACGATGCTTAGACTATGACTAACAGAAACACACACATGAACCGCCCTGTTCATCATCACAGCATAATAGTACAAGACCTGAGTATGTTACCTAGATTGTTTAATATTATATGTACCTATACTCGCTGTTATAGGCACACGGCCTGTCTTCACAATGCCAATTCGTTAGACGCAACCTACGCTGTGATCATAACTGTTTATAGCCTAAAAACAAAAATGTGCTTGTTCTATCATGTACCTATATGTTTAACTACTGTTTTAATGCGCTGGAGGATTGCCTTTGGGGTACCTCACAAGCGAGTGTTATAAATCCTATGCACAACAAAAATAAAGAATAAAAAAAAAAAGAAAAACATCTGACCAAGTGACCAGCCCAGAGGGTATGAGGGAATTGAGACTGGGGTTAGTGGAGGAATGTGGTGCTGATAAATCGATGAACAGTCTGGGTTTATGTGAAGTTTTACACGTGATGACCCCAATAGGGTTAGTTCTCCATGAAGTGAAAGGTGGGGAAACAAATGGCCCTAACACAAAACCCTATTCTAATTCAATTCTTATAAGATCACTCATGAACTCTGGATCCGTCATTGCTGTTTGTAATTTATTGCATTCCAGTGTACCAGATGGCAAGTGTATGATACCCGTGTGAAACCCCTCAGACAACCCTTCGGTGAAAAAATTAACCAACTGTTGTGAGGGGTGGTGTCATAACAGAACAGAAAATAACATGACGTTCATGCAAGTTGGGTATGGTTTAGGAAAGATTTTATTAGGACACATGGTTTTTGCGTGAGCCCGGAAACAGTGAGCACAAACATGTAACAATCTGCAGGAACTAAAACCACAAGTGCCCGCATTAAAATGGTTGCATATTTGGGATTTGCCCAGGAAGACGATGTCCCTACCTAGCTCATCCTTCAAAACTCTGGTTGGTCTTGCAGTTAGGGGCTGAGTGGCCCTGCTAAACTTCCGCTGTGTTAGGGCAAAGGTTGGTACTATGCGCTGTGGATGCACAAACTGCACAAGCCAGAGTCCCGAGGCATGCAAAATGCCTGCATAATAACTCAGTATCTAAGAGAGTTACCGGGCGTGACAGCTGATCCCAGCTGATAGCAGGCCCTGCAGGCCTGTTGGAAGAACAGACTGCTTCTAATTTCTCCAGTCTATCACTTATAATTCCAATAGAAGACATCAACGAGGTCATGATAGCATGAAGAGCCGGCATCTGAGTTCCACTAGGCCCTTCCCCTGCATCTGAGTTGATGATGTTAGTATTGAGCAGTCTAAATAACTCAGCTTTCCTGGCAGTAGCTTCTACGGAGCTCTGCTGTGAGGCATGGAATAGTCCATGATCTAAGTGGAGATGGACTAGTCAAATCAGCTCTGTGGGCAGTGGCACAGGACCTTGCGGGGGTGCTAGGAAGGGACAGCTCTTCTGGTACTTCAGGAACTTGAGACATACTGAAAATATATACATATACTGTAATTACCATGAGTGAGACAATGTAGCCTGGTACTGACTGGCTAGCTAGATGCCAAGCGGTGAAAAGTTATACTACCACAAGGTGACAGGTGAGTCCCTACTAGTTGCCAAGTGGCATGAGAGGCTCTAACTATGCATTGGCCCGAGGGGAGTTTGAGGCCACCGACCGGTGTGGCGGGTGTTGGCCTCACGGGACCACTAGCCTATGGATTAAGACCAGAAAAACATAACCTATTTGGACACCTAAAATCCCTGATAGCCACTATCTGCTAACATGAGTAAGGTATAGGAGTTGTAAATGTCGTACCTGAGATAGTTAGAATCAGAAATGATGATTCTTGCAGAATGAGGGAAAAGAGGGTGGCAGTAGATACGTGCTGCTAGAGGCGTAACTAGAAACCACAAGGCCCCGGTGCAAAAAGTGCCCTGGGGCCCCTCCCTGTACGTCAACCCTCCCCCCACATGCAAACAGATACACATGTAGAGACACACACACACACATACAGACACACCCACATTCACATATATATATACAAAAACACACATACATATAGACATACATACATACATACAGACACACACATAGACAAACACACATACAGACAGACAGACAGACAGACAGACATATACACACACACACACACACACACACACATACAGAAACACACACACACACACACACATACAGACAGACACACAGACAGACAAACTCACATACCGACACATATCTTTCCCTGGGTCCAGTGGTGGCTCGGTCTGATGGGAGTCAGAGTTCTCCCTCTCCTTCCTCCCGCACGGCTCCCAGTGGTTGCTGGGAGGAAGTGACCGGGGCAGTCACTTCCTTCCAGCCTCTGACATCAGAGGGGCTGATCGGATCAACTCTATGCAAAGGAAATGTGTTGCACAGCGTGAAGCAAATGGTGGTCACACCAGATACTGACTGTTTTTCTCCCCCCCCCGGATCCCTCCAATACAGTAAAACTTCACATTTTAGAGTATCCTTTTATTGTGGCCAGCCAAAGACAGACCGTTGCAATAATCATGCTGTCTAATCAGCATATTGATATGCCACACCTGTGAGGTGAATGGATTATCTCGGCAAAGAAGTGCTCATTAACACAGATTTAGACAGATGTGTAAACAATATTTGAGAGAAATATGCCTTTTGTGTACATAGAAAAAGTCTTAGATCTTTGAGTTCAGCTCATGAAAAATTGGGGCAAAAACAAAAGTGTTGCGTTAATAATTTTGTTACGTGTACATTGCATAGCGGTTCACCAACATATGACATTACTTCATTTATATATAGAAAATTAACACGTAAGTGCCGGCTAGACTAACATTTCACAATAGCAACATAAACCAAGTGATGATAATATACTAGGCTTGTTAGAACTGGTGATTATTACTAGCTAGAAAGTAATGTAGCATAACAGGCTGGAGTTCCATGTTTCAGTACTATACAACATACTGAGATTGCCACTAGACAGTAAAGTTGCATAACGGGCTATAATTGCAGGAGTCAGCACCAAGGCACATAGATCGCTACTAAATCTGACAGTGTACACATCAATTAGTTAGAGTTAGAGCCATAGTTCTCTATAAGAACTATTAAGTGAAATATTTCTCGCTCAGAAGACACACACACATTGTTGAGTGTCAACATACACTCTATGGTAAGGTAGATGTCAAATGTATTCAATAATTTATTTTAAAAAATTGTGAAACCAATCCCTAGCAGCAATATGAATGTCAGTCAGTCTTAGGCATTGAAACATCAAACTATAAACAGTGCCTTTTCTCACCCATGAGCCATTAATTTCTAAGTCCCAAATGTTAACAGTAACAATAGCTTTTAATGGCACATCACATTTACATATAATGCTAAGCTGAGTGACTACCAGACCACAGACATTAGTCCTCAATACACATATCAGATGGCTGTATAATATTTTTTTTTCTTCTCGTAGAAGGAAGAAATTGTAGTTCTGGAAATCTTTTTTTGTTTAGTTACTGCTTATTTCTCAATAAACTGGGAAAGTTGCCATCTTACCAAAAGAGTGTGGATATTTATAGGCACAATTCAATGTATGTGCATGAAGTGTGTTGATAAAGGGCAGGTTCCCCATTAAGGAATATTGAAACAGCTGCTCATACTGAGGTTCCAAGGCTAGAACAGAATGTGGAACTCCCTGATGTAGTGTAATTGAGAGTTAGATAAACTACAAATCTTTAAAAGTGTACATAGAGATTTAAGGGTATTGTTCAGAAGGGAATGGTTATTTATAGGTGTGCAAACTGCTGCAAACAGAATTAAGAAAATAGTGCCATATTTCAGGTGGATATTTAATCAAATCTTTGGGGAAAAAGAACCTAAAGAAGCACCATAATTTAATCCTGAGCAAATAAACTATGCCTTTGAAAATTGATCTATGCTTAGTTATACGGAATTTAAATTATGTGCATTTATATTTCAAGTAACTTGTTAAAGTGGACCTGTCATTTTTCTTTCATGTTTAATTGTGTATGCATGCCAATAAAAATATTGAGGGATATAGTGCTGTCAAATGTATAACAAATGAACCAGGTAATGTGCACCCTTGGAAAATTTAACCCTTTCCCTCCAAACTCAAGTTCCCTTACATAGACTACATTTTACAATCAGGTGGTAGTGGGATGTGTGAGGACTCTTAGGTCAGGTACCCAGTCAGGCCCCAGGAACCATTAGAAGCTCACTGGACTGGCCACTGTCACAGAATTTGTTTCCCCCGTGGCCTGCTGGGAGGAAGTTAGTTCAGGTCACTTCCTCCAAGCTTGCTGGGAACCATGCAGGGAGGCTGTAGCAGGCACACACAGGAGGGGAAGTGAAGTCTGTAACCTCAGACTCCCATCAGTCTTGACCAGGCATCTTCCACTGGACTCCAGGCCACCCTCCTTCACCCAAAAGGAGAGGAAACATTTCTAAAACAAAACTATGTTAATTGTTACTTATATGTGTGTATCTGCATGTATGAATACCAGTGTGTGTCAGTGGAGATGTGTACCTGTGTGTGTGTGTGTATGTGTGTAAATGCATTTCTATGTCTGTGTGTGTGTGTGTGTGTGTGTGTGTGTATATGTATCTGTATGCATGTAAGTGTGTATGTATACTGTGTGTATTTAAGTGTGTACATATATGTGTCAGTGTGTGCATCTGTGTGTATATCTATATATGTGTGTATATGTACTTGTGTTTCTGTGTGTGTCTAAATGTGTGTGTTTATATGTGTGTGCGATAGTGTGTGTGGCAGTGCATATAGCCCCGTATTCAAATTCCAATGTGCCAAGCATCATGAAGCATGGCACAAGAGTGTCTAATGTTGCGCTTGCATTATGCTTTATTGGGACAGTTCTGTAGTGTCCCCAAATGACAGGGATGGCTGGACATGACCCTGAAATTGGGACCTTGCCAAAATCAGAAATGTTGGGAGGCATGCAGTAGAGATGCCTAAGTGTTTGTTTAATTTTATTTTACACTGTGTGTGAAACAAATAGTGCTTCTATGACATATTTGCACCTGTCTGAATTATTCCGAAATATGACAAATTAAATATATATAGTGGAAAATGTATTCATACTTACCGTAATTTTCTTTTCCTGGCTATTATTCATGGCAGCATATACACATGGGTTAGCTCCTCCCCTACAGCCGATAGGACAGGAAAACCACCAGGGTTTGAAAAGGAGGCTCCATCCCTAAGGTCCTCAGTCAGTTTACAAGCTCTACAGTACATAAATAGAGACATTAATGGGTGTGAATTATATGCTGCCATGAATAATAGCCAGGGAAAGAAAATTACGGTAAGTATGAATACATTTTCCACTTTCCTGGCTAATCATAGCAGCATATACACATGGGGAATACCCAAGCTTACAAAGGGAGGGACAGAATAGCCAATCAAATAATCAGAATAATTCAACATAGATAGAAGAATGAACGGAGTTAAGTACTTGAGTACCAAATTGTGCATCATAGACTGTTTTAACGAACAGTCTGAAATGCCAGACAAACGTGTCTAAAGAGGTTCAAATGTTAGCTTACATTGTGTCAGCAGAAACCATTGCCATGGCAACCCATGATGCTGCAACAGCATGAGATGAGAAGGCCCTGATATCCTCCAGCACAGGTAGAGAACGGACGTGACGTCCACATTTTGCCTCATTAATTGCTTCAATGTCCAATATGTAATGCA
Source organism: Pelobates fuscus (assembly GCF_036172605.1). Classification (NCBI taxonomy): domain Eukaryota; kingdom Metazoa; phylum Chordata; class Amphibia; order Anura; family Pelobatidae; genus Pelobates; species Pelobates fuscus. Next base: position 144,218,346 of record NC_086318.1, read on the forward strand.
GGACAAACTAGTTCAAAGAGGTCCAAATGCCAACTTTACAAAGTTTCAGCAGAGACCATTGCCATGGAAGCCCACGAGATGCTGTAACAGCACTAGTGGAGAATGCCCCAAATCCTTTGGTACAGGTAGAGAATGGCATTGAAAGGCTCTCACTTTAGGCAAGATATCTGGTGCTACATGCAAGACAACCATATCCTGTTGAAATTCAGTGAATGGGGGTACACAGGAGCAAGCCTGGAGTTCACACATTCACCTTGCTGAGGTACCAGTCACCAGCAACAGCAATGTCTGTGCTAACATCATGGAAGCTCCTGCTAGAGGTTCAGCCAGAGTCCGTGAGACCAGTGGTATGTCACATATTGGTTTCAACACCCTCAGCGGAGGCTTGAGTTCAATTGTTGCTTACATGAAGCAAAGCACCAGGGGCATCAACGCTCAATTGGTACCCATCAGTACAGGAAGAGAATGACATAGATAAGCATTCACCATAGGCAGGATCTTCATGTGCCAAATGCAAGACGACCATATCTGTTGAAAAGTAGTGAAAGGGGGTTCACAGGATCAAGCCTGGAGTTCACCCATTTTCCTTGCTGGGGTATCAGCCACCAGTGCTTTCTGTGCTACCACCATGGAAGCTCCTTCTAGAGGTTCGAATAAGGGTTCAGTCAGGGCCCATGAGACCAGTGGTACGTCACATATTGGCTTCACCACACTCAGTGGAGGCATGATTTCAATCAATGCCTATATGAAGCAAAGTGCAGCTAAGTGCTCCTCTAGAGTGTTATAACACAGAACCTTTCAAGGCTTGAACGAGGAGTAATTCCAACAGACAAAAGCATGTCAAGCTTAGTAAAGCTTGCATAGGATTGTAAGAGGATCTCAATGACCGTCTCAGGGATGCCTATACTAATATGGACTCCTGCATCAACACCAGAACTTGAGGATCCTAGTGTGTCATGGGGCCTTGTAATAGGTCTGGACGTACAGGAATTTCCCTTGGAGGTTCCAGAATCATCTTATTCATCATAGGAATTAGAGTCGACACGGTCTTCCACTGTCACCTTTTGCATTGCCTTTTTAGGAAAGTCGAAAAACAGGAAAATATGTACATCAGACTAAAATTCTAAATTTGAATCAATGTTTCCTGAACCTAAGCATTCTGGTCCTAGCATGTAAAAAATACTTCTGTACCTGGTAGTTCCAAGAAATGGCCATCAGATCTATGTAGGGTATCAGAAAGTCTGTGTCAACCCCGAGGATATGTCAGGACATGGTTGCCAATCCACCTTGTCCACAGTTATTCGACTCCAGCAAACATCCATTGCATTCTGAGCCACTGTTTGTTCTTCTGTGCCCTAATCATTATGGGCTGGAATTCTATCAATACGTATCTGTGAGACCCATCTTGATAGATATAGGATACAGTTGCATTTATATTTGAGCAAATTTGGACCCACTCGTTCTTCAGCAAGCCTCTGAAGTGAAGAAGAGCCTTGAAAATCACTTAATTCCATACAAATGAATGGAAAGATTGTGCAACATGGTCCAAACACTGTGCAACCAATCTTATAAAAACTGGAATTCGAGCTAATAATTGACCAATGAGGTACTGTTCACTGGAAACTCAGAGATCTAATCCCTCTTTCAGCTGCCAGGGTAAGGTGTAACTCCACTGATGGGGACGTAGTAAGTGGCTGGCTCCAATAATCTTTCTCTTGTTAGACCAAGATAGGAAAGATCTGTAAGGAATCCAGAGATGCCATTGGGCCCATCTGACAAGTCTGCTGGTGGAAGCCAGGATTCCTAGTAGTTGCATCTATTTTCTTGCTGTTACCAAGCAGAAATGAAGAAACTGGGAGAGAAAACCTTCACAATCTGTGGAACTGTTCCTGAGATAGGGAAAAGCAGAGCATAGAATTTTCCACTTGGGTATGTCAACCACTGAGCTGGTGTGAAACTGCTTTTCTTGATATTCATCAAGCAGCCAAACTTTAGGAGTTATGAAAGAACTATATACCTCTGTGTGCCTGCCTTCTGAGGGTCTAAGGCTATCAGAATTAGATCCTCCAGATAATGGAACCAGGTGGAGTTCTGGACTCTCAATAACACTATAAGCACATATAAAGAGTCTTGAGGCCGCATTGAGGCCAAATGGTAGGGCACTAACACGGGAGTTCTCTTCTGAGCCAATGCCGAAGATTTCTTCTACAGATTGGACAGAAAGTAAGCATCCTTGAGATATATAGAGGTAAGGAAATTATCCTTCCAGATTGCTTGAGATATGGATCTGATTGACTCCATCCCGAAGACTCTGACATTCAGCCTCTTGTTGGCCCCTCTTAGGTCCAGTGTAGGCTTTCATGTGCTTTTCCTCTTAGCACCAGAAGAGAGGCGAAACTTGTCCCTGAAACTGCTCTTGTTCTGGGACCTAAAAAAAATCACCTCTTCGTCCAGAAGGCTTCTTCCTTCAGTGCTTTACCTTTTGATTAATTGGTCTTAATACTCCTGTTGGTATGGAGAAAAAACTCCAGTCTATATCAATCTGGACCATGGATACCACTCAAGCCTCCAGAGTATGACGAGCCCAGGTATGTGTGATCAGGAAAATGAGGCTCCTAGTACTGGAGGAGATATGTTCATTGCTGAAGAGCTAAACGACTGCTTTAAAGCTCCATTAGAACCTTGAAAGGCAGGTTTACCAACTGCCATGAGTTACCTCTGGAGTATTCCCTGCAGGGCCAGTAGCTCCATGTATCTCAGAAATACTGGTCACTGGAGGTTCTCCGGTCAGACTATGAGGAGCTGGGATCCTTGGAACTTCCATCCTGAGGTACCAATATCTTGCAGCCCTCATTCGCCTTTTCAATGGAATTATCCAAAGTTTTCCCAAACAGCACCACCCCTTCAAATAGAATAGTGTAGAGGGCAGACTTGGAGGATGAGTCATCATCCCAGAAACAGAGCCATAATGCTTTCTTAGCTGCTATAGATAAAGCCATTTGATCCAGAGAATATCCTAGTTACATCTAGGGAAGTTTCTGTGAAGAAGTCAGTTGTAACCTGAAGACTTCAGACTGCCTCTTCAATCTTGGCTTTTAATAGCTCTCTCCATAGTAGCCTTTAGATCTTTAATCACATATTTCATGTTTGTAGAAACAGGAGCGGAAGTCACAGCTGGCTGGCCTCCTGCAATGGTAGGCGTAACATTTTGGACAGGTCTGCGTCCACCTATGATCCATAAGTGTGCAACTTAGGTGGTGTAGTTCTGGGGTTGGAAATAACTTCCTCCACAGGGTAAAGCCTGGTCTCTTTTCTTACCCCTAAGGCCTCTGGAACTTACTTTGTAAGCCCTGCCCGCATGTCATGTGGCTGCACAGTGATAGGTCATGCTGAAGCGACTACCTTCTGGAGGCAGTCAGTGCATAACCGATTCCTTCCACTGTTTTCTCCTCATAACCAGATCCTGGTGAAGAATCAGACATCTGATAAATAATAATAACTAAATATTACCTGTGGCAAAGTATTAAGTAAAAAAGTGCTTTGTTAAATTATATAAGAAACCAGTAAAACAGCTTTAAAACAGGCTGAAGACAGCATTTATCCATGTCTGGAGACCCTGCAAATACTTACCAAATAAGTGTGGTATGTTTACTGTAATTTTCCCGTTATTTTAGGAACTTTCTGGCAATTGCCCTTATCCAAGATGGCTGCCCCAACTTGTCTTCCCACAATGCAAGTCATCTGTATTAGGCCCAATAAGTGGCACAAACTGCACACATGTGGGCCTAATCCGAGTGTGTTTGCTGTTTAGAGACCAGGGAAAGGTCTCTGTCTGAAGCCTACATGGCCCCTAAACACCCAGGGAACCAGGACTAAATCACTGGGACCGAGGGGAAGCAAAATAGATAACAAAAGTGCCTGGAAGGAAGTTTAAAAGTTTGTAACAGTTTTCGAAATGTAACAGTTTTCGAAATGTAACAGTTTTCGAAATGTAACAGTTTTCGAAATGTAACAGTTTTCGAAATGTAACAGTTTTCAAAATGTATCACAGTTTTCAAAATGTATCACCGTTTTTAAAATGGCAGGAAGTTTAAAAGGCGACCACATGCAAAAAGTCAACGTTTAAAGGCACCACAGTCTAAAGGCCTCAAGGTAAAAAATGTAACACAGTTTCCAAAATGTAACACAGTTTCCAAAATGTAACACAGTTTCCAAAATGTAACAGTTTCCAAAATGTAACACAGTTTCCGAAATGTAACACAGTTTCCGAAATGTAACACAGTTTCCGAAATGTAACACAGTTTCCGAAATGTAACAGTTTCCGAAATGTAACACAGTTTCCGAAATGTAACACAGTTTCCGAAATGTAACACAGTTTCCGAAATGTAACACAGTTTTCGAAATGTAACAGTTTTCGAAATGTAACAGTTTTCGAAATGTAACAGTTTTCGAAATGTAACAGTTTTCAAAATGTATCACAGTTTTTAAAATATATCAGTCTTCAAATGCACTGCAGTTTTCCAAATGTAGTTTCCAATGACTTGCGGCATTACATGCAACAGTATTAAATGCAAATTTAAATGCCACACAGCTTAAATGCTTCCTAGCAAAAGCACAACCGCATAATGTACCACAATCTTAAAAATAAGGTACAGCTGTATAATGTACTAGTTTAAAGATATCACAGCATAAAAGCACAACTGCATAATGTACTACAGTAAAACAGGCAAATAAAGTAATGAAGATAAAAAACATACATGTCAGTAAGTAAAGGGAGCAAATTGCTCACGTCCTAAGGGCTGTAGGACAGGAAAAAGACTGAGGACCTTAGGGATGGAGCCTCCTTTTGAAACCTTGGTGGTTTTCCTGTCCTATCGGCTGTAGGGGAGGAGCTAACCCATGTGTATATGCTGCCATGATTAGCCAGGAAATATAAATATATATCATTATTTATGTTTAGACAAATAAATGAAAATTAATAGTGCCAATTTTAAAAAATGTCTAAATTGTGCAAAACAGAAAGCAGCTACCCTTAGATGATTGCAATTCTTTTGTCAATCTTCCACAGTTTTCTGTTTAGGAAATAAGTGCCTGGCAGTGCCATCATACTTTGGGTTTTTCCTTTTAAGTAGCAAATTCCATTCAAAGAAATATGTAATTTTTATAGGATGCTAATTATTTACATTTTGCAAAGAATTGCTAAAAAATATTTTTATACTCGCAGCAATTTCAAATTTTTATTTTAATTCAAGCTACTGCATGTGAACTAATGGCAGTCATAATCCAGTTTACATTTTTATGTCTCGTGTGTGCAGGCATGCAAGCATGTGATGTTAAGCAGTAAACTCAGAATTGTATGTCAAGACATGGAGGCTCATATTGCTTAACCCTTTCTTTACTGTCCACCAATAGCAGCAAAGAACACAACTAGAAAAATACAACATATACAGTGAGACACCAGCCAATCCCCATCCAAGTACAAGTAAAACGGCAAGCACCACCTCTAAAGCTTCCTCTTTCTTTGCTGCTCCACAGTTAACCCCTTAAGGACTGAGCCAAATGTACACGTTGTGAACAAAACAAAACGTAAACAAAACCTGGCATTTGCGCTACATGTCTATCCAACCGTAATTCACCTCTTTCATATTAAATGCACCCACACTTCTTATATATCATTTTATTCAGGGGAAACAGGGCTTTCATTTAATATCAAATATTTCGCTATGAAACATAATTTAATATGACAAAAATGGGAGAAAATAAGAATTTTTAAAAAAAAAAATTAATTCTACATGACATTTTAACTGCCAATCTCATAATACTGTTTGCTTTTACTGCAATAAAATACACATATTTGTATTCAGCAAAGTCTCACGTGTAAAACAGTACCCCCTATGTACAGGTTTTATGGTGTTTTGGGAAGTTACAGGGTCAAATATAGCACGTTACATTTGAAATTGAAAGTCACCAGATTGGTTACGTTGCCTTTGAGACTGTATAGTAGCCCAGTAATGAAATGTACACCCATAATGGCATACCACTTGCAATAGTAGACAACCCAAGGTATTGAAAATGGGGTATGTCCAGTCTTTTTTAGTAGCCATTTGGTCACAAACCCTCTCTCTCCTTCTCTGGTGTAGCTAGTTTGGGTGATTAACCACTGCTACTCTGTATTTTTATTTTGTCTACAGCTGTAGTTATTTGTAAAGGGTCTAGTATTTTGCTGTTTTTTGTGGGTCTCACATTGCAATAGGCCAAAGCCTAAGGTGCCTGACTGACCCCTTCCCCCGGTGAGATAAATATGCCTCAATGCCTGGGGAACACCTCTTCAGTTTCTAGCTCACCTCCCTCAGTAGTTGGCCCTATGTCTCATCCTGATGAGGCTCAGTCCCTGGCGCTGCAATGCTCAGTCACTGATGCCACTATGGCAGCTATGGGCTCTATGTCCTCTGCCATCTCTCAGACCATCTCCCAGGCCTTACTCTTGCACCCACTGGACACAGAAAGTTTGGGTCCACCAAAGTGCCAGTGGTCGCACCCAAGAAGGCTGCTGCCAAATCCAGGCACTTAACTCCCTCTGCCTCCATAACCCCTATGACTGGTGAACCTGAGGTCACCCATGATAGCGTGTCTGTATCATGCAAAATAGCCTTTCCGCACCAGGCAGAATGGGCGCGGTGATGGAAATGTGCTAGAGCACAACTTGAGAGCGACTCTGACTCAGAAATCGGGTCTAGTGAGGAGGCTGGTGCTGAGTCCTTGAGTGACTCTGATGATGAATCCTTTGGTCAGGGCCTTGAACTTTTTAGCTCTACTCAGTCAGGGTTGGCAGTGAGTAATTCTCGAAGTGACTCCCATGCTACAGTGAGCTCCACTCTCCTGGATCCGTCTGAAGAACCTATGTTCGACCCGGATGATCTCTATCACCCGAGGTCAGGTGAGTGGCTCCCAGCGGACCATGTGGCACGTTACCTGGAGAACTGAGTAAGATGCCCCCTCAGCAAGGTGGCCCGGAGTAAGCTCAGGGCTGAATGCCCACGGCCTTTGGTGCCCAATAAAGTCTGTGAGACCCCAGTTGTGGACCCTAAAATGACCCAATTCCTTACCAAATTGGGATGGAACCCTCATAAGGGTTTGGATTCGGCACTTATGTTGTGACAAGATAAGCATTTGTACATGTTTGGTCCCTTGGCTAAGCTCTTTGACCTGGCAGAAGACACCAGAGCTGAGAATAGACAGGTTGACTGGAAGAACTCCGTGGCAGGGTGCCGAGGGCTATCTGCATTGCGGGCAGTGTTAATACCTCCCTTTCTAGAGAATGGCGTGTGTGTGTGTGTGCGTAGTGTGAAAGAGCTCCCTGTTTTGCCCCCTGTCCTATAGAGCTCTCCCTTCCGTCCCTTAGAGATGTCCCCTGCCCCTTAGTGGTCTCTCATCTCCGCCTTAGTGGTCTCTGCTCCCCACAGCCCCCCCTTTCCATTAGTGGTCTCCTCCACCCTTAGTGGTCTCTTTTCACTCCAACCCTTTCCATTAGTGGTCTCTGCTCTCCCCCCACCCTTCCTTTGTGGTCTCTCCTCACCCCCTAGTGGTCTCTCTCCCCCGCGTGTTCTCCTCTTCTTCCCTCCCTCCGTTCTCCTCTTCTTCCCCCCTCCCTCCGTTCTCCTCTTCTTCCACCCCTCCTTCCCTCCATTCTCCTCTTCTTCCCCCGTTCTCCTCTTCTTCCCCCCTCTCTCCCTCCGTTCTCCTCTTCTTCCCCCCCCCTCCCTCTGTTCTCCTCTTCTTCCCCCTCCCTCCCTCCCTCCCTCCATTCTCCTCTTCTTCCCCCCCCTCCGTTCTCCTCTTCTTCCCCCCTCCCTCCGTTCTCCTCTTCTTCCCCCCCTCCGTTCTCCTCTTCTTCCCCCCTTCCTCCATTCTCCTCTTCTTCCCCCCTCCCTCTGTTCTCCTCTTCTTCCCCCCTCCCTCTCTCCCTCCGTTCTCCTCTTCTTCCCCCCCCCCCTCTCTCCCTCCCTCCATTCTCCTCTTCTTCCCCCCCTCCCTCCCTCCCTCCCTCCATTCTCCTCTTCTTCCCCCCTCCCTCCCTCCGTTCTCCTCTTCTTCCCCCCTCCCTCCCTCCGTTCTCCTCTTCTTCCCCCCTCCCTCCCTCCGTTCTCCTCTTCTTCCCCCCTCCCTCCCTCCGTTCTCCTCTTCTTCCCCCCTCCCTCCCTCCGTTCTCCTCTTCTTCCCCCCTCCCTCCCTCCATTCTCCTCTTCTTCCCCCCTCCCTCCCTCCCTCCCTCCGTTCTCCTCTTCTTCCCCCCTCCCTCCGTTCTCCTCTTCTTCCCCCGCCTCCCTCCGTTCTCCTCTTCTTCCCCCGCCTCCCTCCGTTCTCCTCTTCTTCCCCCCCTCCCTCCGTTCTCCTCTTCTTCCCCCTCCCTCCATTCTCCTCTTCTTCCCCCTCCCTCCATTCTCCTCTTCTTCCCCCTCCCTCCATTCTCCTCTTCTTCCCCCTCCCTCTCTCCCTCCATTCTCCTCTTCTTCCCCCCTCCCTCTCTCCCTCCCTCCATTCTCCTCTTCTTCCCCCCTCCCTCTCTCCCTCCCTCCATTCTCCTCTTCTTCCCCCCTCCCTCTCTCCCTCCCTCCATTCTCCTCTTCTTCCCCCCTCCCTCTCTCCCTCCCTCCATTCTCCTCTTCTTCCCCCCCTCCCTCCCTCCGTTCTCCTCTTCTTCCCCCCCTCCCTCCCTCAGTTCTCCTCTTCTTCCCCCCTCCCTCCCTCCGTTCTCCTTTTCTTCCCCCCTCCCTCCGTTCTCCTTTTCTTCCCCCCCTCCCTCCGTTCTCCTCTTCCCCCCCTCCGTTCTCCTCTTACTTCCCTCTGTTCTCCTCTTCTTCCCCCTCTCCGTTCTCCTCTTCTTCCCCCTCTCCTTCCCCCTCTCCCTCCGTTCTCCTCTTCTTCCCCCCTCCCTCCGTTCTCCTCTTCTTCCCCCCTCCCTCCGTTCTCCTCTTCTTCCCCCCCCTCCGTTTTCCTCTTCTTCCCCTCCTCCCTCCGTTCTCCTCTTCTTCCCCTCCTCCCTCCGTTCTCCTCTTCTTCCCCTCCTCCCTCCGTTCTCCTTTTCTTCCCCTCCTCCCTCCATTCTCCTCTTCTTTCCCCCCCTCCCTCCCTCCCTCCGTTCTCCTCTTCTTCCCCCCCTCCCTCCGTTCTCCTCTTCCCCCCCTCCGTTCTCCTCTTACTTCCCTCTGTTCTCCTCTTCTTCCCCCTCTCCGTTCTCCTCTTCTTCCCCCTCTCCCTCCGTTCTCCTCTTCTTCCCCCCTCCCTCCGTTCTCCTCTTCTTCCCCCCTCCCTCCGTTCTCCTCTTCTTCCCCCCCCTCCGTTTTCCTCTTCTTCCCCTCCTCCCTCCGTTCTCCTCTTCTTCCCCTCCTCCCTCCGTTCTCCTCTTCTTCCCCTCCTCCCTCCGTTCTCCTTTTCTTCCCCTCCTCCCTCCATTCTCCTCTTCTTTCCCCCCCTCCCTCCCTCCCTCCGTTCTCCTCTTCTTCCCCCCCTCCCTCCCTCCGTTCTCCTCTTCTTCCCCCCCTCCATCCCTCCGTTCTCTTCTTCTCCCCTCCCTGTGTTCTCCTCACCTTCCCTTCCCTGTATATAGCGTGGGTAGCCAAGCTCCTCTCCGGTCCGCAGTACGACTAAGTGTGCACTTCCTGTCAGTCCGGCCGGGTACCGTGGACCGGAAAGGAGCTCAGCCACACACGCTACAGGGAAGGTGAGGAGAGGAGAGAGGCAGTGCGGCAGCCACCTGAGGCTCTCTATAGAGCGCTCAGGTTGCTGCACCATTTAAAGGGCTGGCGCTGGGGGCGCAGGGCGCCCCCTCCTATATGACGCCCAAGGCAGCTGCCTAGTTTGCCTTATAGGAAGCGCCGGCCCTTTTTGTGATTCAGGGTTTGGAGAACGGGACTGTCAGTGCATGCATCCAGCTGCGCATGGATAACGTCTCGGTGGTCTGTTATGTCAATCATATGGGTGGCACGCAGTCAGCAGTTCTCTCGCCTGGCAAAGGACTTTTGGATGTATTGCTTGGCTAGGGATTTGGTGGTCCAGATAGAGTACCTCCCGAGACTCCAGAACATTCACACAGACTGGAGTTCATGCTATCTTTCAGACAGAAGTGACTGGAGATTAGATGTGGGAGTATTCTCTCTATCTCGTCTCTCTGGGGTCCTTTTGCCATCGACCTATTTGCGTCCCGTCTAAAGCTGGCACCAGGACCCGGCTGCAGAAGCAGTGGACGTTTTCTTACAAGACTGGAACAGCTCGCTCCAATATGCCTTCCCTCCAGTTTCCATGATCCCTCGAGTCCTACTCCAGGATCACCGCCAACAGGCCGAATTGATCCTGCTGGCCCCATTTTGGGGAACCCAATCCCTCCTTCCCTCCATTCTCCTCTTCTTCCCCCGTTCTCCTCTTCTTCCCCCCCTCTCTCCCTCCGTTCTCCTCTTCTTCCCCCCCTCCCTCCCTCCGTTCTCCTCTTCTTCCCCCCTCCCTCCCTCCGTTCTCCTCTTCTTCCCCCCTCCCTCCCTCCGTTCTCCTCTTCTTCCCCCCTCCCTCCCTCCGTTCTCCTCTTCTTCCCCCCTCCCTCCCTCCGTTCTCCTCTTCTTCCCCCCTCCCTCCCTCCGTTCTCCTCTTCTTCCCCCCTCCCTCCCTCCATTCTCCTCTTCTTCCCCCCTCCCTCCCTCCGTTCTCCTCTTCTTCCCCCCTCCCTCCCTCCATTCTCCTCTTCTCCCCCCCCTCCCTCCCTCCCTCCATTCTCCTCTTCTCCCCCCCCTCCGTTCTCCTCTTCTTCCCCCCCTCTCTCCCTCCGTTCTCCTCTTCTTCCCCCCCCTCCCTCCCTCCGTTCTCCTCTTCTTCCCCCCTCCCCCCCTCCGTTCTCCTCTTCTTCCCCCCTCCCTCCGTTCTCCTCTTCTTCCCCCCCCTCCGTTCTCCTCTTCTTCCCCCCTTCCTCCATTCTCCTCTTCTTCCCCCCTCCCTCTCTCCCTCCGTTCTCCTCTTCTTCCCCCCTCCTTCTCTCCCTCCTTCCATTCTCCTCTTCTTCCCCCCTCCCTCCCTCCCTCCATTCTCCTCTTCTTCCCCCCCTCACTCCCTCCGTTCTCCTCTTCTTCCCCCCCCCTCCCTCCGTTCTCCTCTTCTTCCCCCCCTCCCTCCTCCGTTCTCCTCTTCTTCCCCCCCCCTCCCTCCGTTCTCCTCTTCTTCCCCCCTCCCTCCCTCCATTCTCCTCTTCTTCCCCCCTCCCTCTCTCCCTCCGTTCTCCTCTTCTTCCCCCGCCTCCCTCCGTTCTCCTCTTCTTCCCCCCCTCCCTCCGTTCTCCTCTTCTTCCCCCTCCCTCCATTCTCCTCTTCTTCCCCCTCCCTCCATTCTCCTCTTCTTCCCCCTCCCTCTCTCCCTCCGTTCTCCTCTTCTTCCCCCCTCCCTCTCTCCCTCCCTCCATTCTCCTCTTCTTCCCCCCCTCCCTCCCTCCGTTCTCCTCTTCTTCCCCCCCTCCCTCCCTCCGTTCTCCTCTTCTTCCCCCCTCCCTCCCTCCGTTCTCCTTTTCTTCCCCCCCTCCCTCCGTTCTCCTTTTCTTCCCCCCTCCCACCGTTCTCCTCTTCCCCCCCTCCGTTCTCCTCTTCCTTCCCTCCGTTCTCCTCTTCCTTCCCTCCGTTCTCCTCTTCTTCCCCCTCTCCGTTCTCCTCTTCTTCCCCCTCTCCTTCCCCCTCTCCCTCCGTTTTCCTCTTCTTCCCCTCCTCCCTCCGTTCTCCTCTTCTTCCCCTCCTCCCTCCGTTCTCCTCTTCTTCCCCTCCTCCCTCCGTTCTCCTCTTCTTCCCCTCCTCCCTCCGTTCTCCTTTTCTTCCCCTCCTCCCTCCATTCTCCTCTTCTTTCCCCCCCTCCCTCCCTCCCTCCGTTCTCCTCTTCTTCCCCCCCCTCCCTCCCTCCGTTCTCCTCTTCTTCCCCCCCTCCATCCCTCCGTTCTCTTCTTCTCCCCTCCCTGTGTTCTCCTCACCTTCCCTTCCCTGTATATAGCGTGGGTAGCCAAGCTCCTCTCCGGTCCGCAGTACGACTAAGTGTGCACTTCCTGTCAGTCCGGCCGGGTACCGTGGACCGGAAAGGAGCTCAGCCACACACGCTACAGGGAAGGTGAGGAGAGGAGAGAAGCAGTGCGGCAGCCACCTGAGGCTCTCTATAGAGCGCTCAGGTTGCTGCACCATTTAAAGGGCTGGCGCTGGGGGCGCAGGGCGCCCCCTCCTATATGATGCCCAAGGCAGCTGCCTAGTTTGCCTTATAGGAAGCGCCGGCCCTTTTTGTGATTCAGGGTTTGGAGAACGGGACTGTCAGTGCATGCATCCAGCTGCGCATGGATAACGTCTCGGTGGTCCGTTATGTCAATCATATGGGTGGCACGCAGTCAGCAGTTCTCTCGCCTGGCAAAGGACTTTTGGATGTATTGCTTGGCTAGGGATTTGGTGGTCCAGATAGAGTACCTCCCGAGACTCCAGAACATTCACACAGACTGGAGTTCATGCTATCTTTCAGACAGAAGTGACTGGAGATTAGATGTGGGAGTATTCTCTCTATCTCGTCTCTCTGGGGTCCTTTTGCCATCGACCTATTTGCGTCCCGTCTAAAGCTGGCGCCAGAACCCGGCTGCAGAAGCAGTGGACGCTTTCTTGCAAGACTGGAACAGCTCGCTCCAATATGCCTTCCCTCCAGTTTCCATGATCCCTCGAGTCCTACTCCAGGATCACCGCCAACAGGCCGAATTGATCCTGCTGGCCCCATTTTGGGGAACCCAATCCTGGTTCCCACAGCTGCTGGAGCTGGCAGTGGATTTACCCAAGTTGTTGCCGTCTTACCTGGCCTTCTTCTGGATCCGACAGGACTATTACATCTGTTTCTGCTGGATGCATCTGTCCAGCTGCTTGCGTGGCGAATGCTTGATGAGCTTGAGCTGGCTGGTGCCTGGCTAGGAACATGGATCCCGTTTTGGCACCTGTGACAGCAATCCTTCAGTTCCTTATGACGTTGTTTGAGGATGACCAACACGATTAATTTGTACAGGTTGGCTATTTCTTTGGCTCATGACAGTTTTGACGGTTGTCCCGTGGGCCAAGACCTCCTAGGCCTCATTACTCCTACACTTGGGATGTCTCCTGTGTGTTGTCTCTTTTCAGTTCCTGGCCTCCTAACATGTACCTATCCTTACGACAATTGTCAGCCAAGTTAGTCTCTCTCTTTGCCTCATTTCATGCAAGCGGGTTTCGGATGTTCGTGCCCTGAACTACAATGCACGATCCTTCACTCCAGACGGGGTGACCTTTAACATCTCCAGACGTACTAAGACTGCTATTGGTCGGTATCGTATCCTGCTTTTCCAGCTTCTCCAGCGTTGGACTGGCAATCACTGGATTTCATTACCGTGTTTTCCGGATGTTGGGATTTTTGGTTGGTTCCTGTTTTATCTCTATCCTCGTGATATGTCGCATCTCCAAAGAAAGTGGAAGCTTTATACTGGGACTTGGAATTGGCTGGTGTCTTACTGTATATGTTCTATTTTTTTCTATTTGTGTTCTTTGCTGCTATTGGTGGACAGTAAAGAAAGGGTTAAGCAATGCTCGCCTCCATGTCCTTCATAACATTATGACTTTTTGTCATGAAATAGCTAAATTTATGTAATTGACAAGAATATTGCAAGCGCGGGGCCAAAACACCTGAACTAAAAAAAAAACGAGTTTAGTCTTAACTTTGCAACCCCATGGTCGATTACCCATGATTCACACTGTAGTGAATTAAACTGTCAGGGTTATTCACTAAAGGGATAATTCTAAGTGAATTTTGAAATTAAGGAGCAATAGCTGAACTTTAGAAATTCTCAACCTCAGATTTCGCTTTCAGTTGAACTTCTTTGACCTTAAACTAGAAATTCACTTAAAATTCTCACTTTAGTGAATATCCCTGTATGTGTAGATTAATGCAACAGGAAATTATCTAGCAGATGAAAAGGATTGATTGAGTTGGACTTACCTTTTATCTTTATTTTTTTTGTGTGTTGACATATTTCCAACGGCCAGCATTTTTACAATGTTTTTCAATTGCATAACATATCAGAAGACAAAGCATTCCGATTCAGATGAAACTGCAGCCAAACCACTCTCAGAGGGCCTGTAAAGATGTCAGTGCTTTGCAAGAACAGCAATACTTTCTTATACTGATGTCATTTGAAATTCATCGTACTATCCTTTCACTGAATTGCAACCTAAAACTGAAAAAATTGGAAATATGTATGTTTAATGCTCGGACATGAGAATCTAAACAAGGGAGGACTGAAATGGGGCAGGGGAGCAAATGCAACGCAAATAAACTGCTCAATGGATAAGGCACAGGTGATCTAATATCTACGCCTTATTCATTGACCAATTTGTCTGCTCAATCAGTTGAGCCCCCATAAAAGGATTGTTTCCTACAGTTAACAAAAAGACCACTCAAACTCAAAATTAGTGAAAGTGGCACTGGCATTTGCAAGGCACAGCAGTAACCTAACCACTATTCTTACCCGAGGATCAGTTAAATGAAACGTTAACAGGATATATCTATCTCCAAATCAATGTGGTGTTAGTGGCACTGTGCCACTGGCAGTGACTAATTCAAACAAGCAAGAAGGGTCAAGGCACTCAGCATGTTAAAGCTAGACAGCCATGTAATTCAGCATTGCACATGGCTTCCCAAAGCCCCAAGCACCACATGCATACAGTAATATAGCAATCTAGTTTTCCTGGCACTATACTATTAATAGGTCCCTCCCACCCTCATGGCGCCCCTCCCACCGGACTCTAGGGGGAAGAAGGGGATAAACGCTTACCTTTCTCCTGCGCCGGGCTCCCTCAGCGCTAGGGACTCTCCTCCTCCTTCAATCGTCATCGGCTGAATGCGCATGCGCGGCAAGATCCGCACGTGCATTCAGTCAGTCCATAGGAAAGCATGTTCAATGCTTTCCTATGGGCGCTGGCATCTTCTCACTGTGAAAATCAGTCGGAAGCGCCTCTAGCGGCTGTCAATGAAACCGCCACTAGAGGCTGGATTAACCCATATGTAAACATAGCAGTTTCCCGGACACTGCTATGTTTACAGCAGGCAGGGCTAACCCTAGATGGACTTGGCACCCAGACCACTTCATTAAGCTGAAGTGGTCTGGGTGCCTATAGTGGTCCTTTTAGAACCTCCTTTTTTTTTTTTTTTTTTTTTTTTTAAAGGAGTATAGTCCCTTCTCTGTAAATACTTGCAGTGCCTAGACACAGAGGAAACCTATGTGAAAAGTGTACAGTAGGATCGGCGCTTAA
>NC_086318.1:144613668-144616168 GCF_036172605.1 Pelobates fuscus
CTTCTTAGACATTATCGCATTTCATGTACAAATCAACGAACCACTGCATTTGCGCCTACACACTGACCCCTACCGGTTATTCGGTGTACTACAGGCTTCTCAGACATTATTGCATTTCATGTACAAACCAACTAACCATGGCATTTTCGCCTACATGCTGACCCCTATCAGTCATTTGGTGTTTCCATGTACAAACTAACAAACCACTGCATTTTTCACCTACACACTGAACCCTATCAGTCATTCGGTGTACTACAGGCTTCTCAGACATTATTGCATTTCATGTACAAACCAAAGAACCACTGCATTTGCACCTACACACTGACCCCTACCGGTCATTCAGTGTACTACAGGCTTCTCAGACATTATTGCATTTCATGTACAAACCAACTAACCATGGCATTTTCGCCTACATGCTGACCCCTACCGGTCAATCGGTATACTACAGGCTTCTCAGACTTTATTTCACTTCATAAGCAAACAAACTAACTACAGCATTTTCACTTTTATACTGACTCCTATCTGTCAAACGGTAGGATTAACCCCTTAAGGACATGACATGTGTGACATGTAATGATCCCCTTTTATTCCAGAAGTTTGGTCCTTAAGGGGTTAAAGGGTATTTTAACATACAATCAGCATTTCTGACCCCTACTGGTCAACAGCAAAACTGTCTTCACATGTCATATACAATTTACCAGCCAATATAAATTACACATAAGATTGTTTTAAACATAACCATAAACCATAAATTAAACTCCAGCACGGGCTCAACTTCAGGTTTAATTTACATTTCACATAAAGACCAACAGTGGTTCTATCAACACTGCCACCTACAGGTCTGTCAAGTACGTTGACAATTTTCATGGGGTTTTACAAACACCAAAACACTGACACCTATAGGTCAATAGACAAACAACATTTCACATACCAATCAGTATCCAACTACACTGCCACCTATAGGGCACTCGGCAGATCTCCAGTGCACTTGCATTTTGTAACACCATGTTCACTGACTCCTACCATTCAATAAGACATACAACAATTCACATAGCAAGCACCATATCAACATCTGGTATAAATACATATATTATTACACAGTAGCAGACGCATCTGTATATACGTAACTGGTAATATTCACATACATTTTTCACAGCACGCTGCTCAAACAACAGACTTCCCCCTAGCAAGGGGACATACAACTTACAAGGTGGGGACAGACCACATTTTCACTTGTACATACGGCACTTAATGGGTTAAGATTGATACATATTTAACCAGTATGGCTACAATGTTTAATATTTACACATCACGGCACTTTACTTTTCACATATACTGTACGTATTAAGAGAAGCTTGGTCTATGCCACATTTCATTATGCCATACGGTTTTATCTATTCAGGTTACAGTTACTACTAAAAACCTATACGGATTGTCAGGTTCAATACCATACTACCAGGTACATACACCTGCTCACGTAATTATTCATCTCTTACCTTCCCTGGAATAGTAATAGTGTACTGGCAATTAGGGTTCTAGGGCCCAATAGGTATTACCCCCTTTTTTCTCTGCATTATGCTTCGGTTAGTGGTCCCGCGAGGCCAACACCCCGCCTCACACTCGGAGGCATACACCCCTCGGGCCACTCATGAGCTAGCTGCCTCGCATTGTATCATAGAGAGGGCCTCACCTGTCACTCCCCTTCCTATTTTCTGGTTACTGTCACCGAGAGGCCAACATCCTGCCACAACATTCAGTGGCCACACAAAATCCCCTCGCGCCAAGCATAGATAGAGCCTCTCAAGCCACTTGGCAACTAGCAGGGCCTCACCAGTCACAAAAAAAAAAAACACCAAGCCTAATCGTTTCGCCTTACGGCTTAGCTAGCAAGCCAGTACAAGAACCCTGGGTACAAATAATAATTGCAATCTTTATTGTTATTTAAGTATTTCACCTATTCCTAGCACCCCGGCTAGAATTGATACACCTTCAAGCAGAGGAGATGTTGCTAGTCCAGCAGCAATCAGATCCTGGACGATCCCACACATTACCACCGACCTAAGGAGGTGACAAATCCCCTACCCTGCTACAGCAAGGAAAGCAGAGTTATTCAAACTCCTCCATACATCAACGGACAACAAGGAGGCAGGGGAAGGCCCAGCTACATCAACTCCGGTTACACCCAGGCTATGCTAGCCTCACTCATAAACTCATGAGCCAAAAAAAAAAAAAATTATGATAGACTGGCAATCTCGAGTCACCACAGCCCTCACAAGGCTGGGCCTCACGCTACTCTACAACCAGCACCAACCGAAACTCGGTTACCTGGTACAATCAATTCTTATGACACACAAGACGTTAACCCTGCACGTATGATCCCAGCACATTGGGGAAGCAAGGCATATATATATGTATGATGATGTATCGGTGATGGTCAGATCCAGGGATTCCAGGTAAATCGGGAACTGACCATCCCTTGGTTGGGTTGGCATTTGGAATA